>NW_019245388.1:14999-25067 GCF_002742605.1 Olea europaea var. sylvestris | reverse complement strand
ACATTATCGTGAGGTAATTGTTCCAATGATCACTAAATTTAGGTCCATATTTTTTATTGATCACTGAACTTTAAAATGTCGAGTTTTGGTCATTGAATTTAGGTCCATGTCTTCGATTGCTTATTGAAATTTAAAATGTCGAGTTTTGACCACTGAACTTTATAAATTTTTGTACATTACTTAATGTAAACTCGATATTTTTCAAAATTCAACAGTTATACTAGTAAGTAATTTATGACATTTTCTAAAGTTCAGTGGTCAAAACTCTACATTTTAAATTTCAGTGAGCAATCATAGACATAGACCTAAGTTCAGTGATCAAAACTCGACATTTTAAATTTCAGTGACCAATCAAAGACATGTATCTAAGTTCAGTGATTATTGGAACAATTAACTCCATTACTGTTATTGCATTCTTAAATTGTAGTGAACATAAATGAGATTATTAAGCCTTTGGTGAGGCTATTTTTCTTTTTAGATTGAATATGTTCAACACATGCTTCAATTTTTCTCGCAGCCTGAAGAATTACGTATGGGTAGAGAGTGAGAGAAAGTAAAAAAGAATAATACTACTTGTATATAAATAGTGATATAATTGTTTACATATAGATGATGTTTCAAAAGAAAATAGTGAAGATTTTTTTTTTTAAAAGAAGTTCTGATCCAATTATATCTTACCACATCATGTGTATGTAAATTATTATATAAACATATTATGTACATGTAGCATAACTGAGTAAAAAAACTTTTTGCAGAGACTTTTTTCTCTTGAAGTCTCAAATTCATTTTGTGTCGTATTCATGTTCGTTTCTCTTTCTGCTTTTTTTTCTTCTTTTCTTTTCTTTTTGCTTTTTACTTTTTATTACTCCACTTGAAGCTTGATATTGCCTGAACAGTTAATGACATATATTTTTTTAATTAATTTGTCATCTTACTCAAAAATTTTAATTGGATTTTGTTTGGGATGAGTACTATGATGGCGGCGGCGACGATGACAGTGATGCTTAGATGGTGATGTTTTCCTATGGATTGATTGAAGAAAGAGATATTTTTTTTTTGAATTTCTTAATTATTTTAGTTTAAAGTTAAGTATTAATTTATGTTTTTACATCTATTAATAAGATGGACTTGCTTTTAATCTCTTACTGGTTAAAAAAAAGGTGAGGGACATGATTGATATTTTTGTCTCATTTGGGATCACATATACAATTTTGCCTTAAAAGAAAGTAATGTCTGCTTGCCAAACTAACGGTTATTTTGGATGGAACCCCATTCAAGAAGACCATTTGCACCAAAGAAATGAAAATGAACGGCTTCATTTGAGCCACTTTTGAAAGGTAAGAACCATTTATGCAATATATTCATAGGTTTGGGACCATATGTACCAATTTCCCTATATCTTTTATCGGTTTTCTTTTACATATTTAATTGATAATAAAATTAAGGGATAATTGTAGCAGAAGCTTTAAACCTTTGAAATACGAGCAGACTTTTTTCAAACTTTTCATTTGTTGTAGTCGTCATCTATAACATTCCAACAGTTGCACATGAGGCTCAAATGGATGGAAACTGTCTCGTCTACTGTTAGTTGACCACTAAAATTAAAATCTAACCACTTTAATCAAAATAGGAGATGGTAAAATCGTCTCTTCAATTTTAAAAGGGAAAAATAGAAATTAAATTGGAAAACCAAAATATTAAAATAAAAACTCCTTAATGTTCTTCAACCTTTGCCCAACACCTATTGTCACTTCCCATAGGCCACCACCACCACTACTCGCCGCCACATTGCATTGTCACCACCACATCAAATTGCCAACCGTCAGCACACCCAGAATCTACTGTCCATTCACACCCCTCGAATACATGTATAGACACATACATATAGAGATAAGAGCACATTTATTAAAATTGGTTCAGCCCGAAACCCGTCAAACCAGATAGAGAGTCGGGTCAGTTTGCACATTTTGACCAGAAAGCATATGAACTAGTCAAGAACTAATAACAACCAATCTAAAACTGTCTGAACCATCCTGTTTTAATAAAATTCGGAGATCACCCTGGCCCGATCAGGCCCATACTGCAAACACCATATAGTATGTACAAAAGTTTTCAAGTGTTTGGATTCAAACCTGTACAAACTTTATAATAAACCCTCTTGCTAGCCACTATGCCATTTTAACTTCTGCTAATTTTGAGGATTAGCAAACATATATAGAAGCTTAAGAATTTTATTTTTATTGACTTTTTTTTATGTATTTAAAATTTTTGTTTGTTTTTTAAAATTTTTTATAATCGATAAAATTTGCTTAATTTTAAGAGTAATAATAACATAAATAAGTATACAACATTTTTATAAAAATAACCTTAAAAATATAAAATTTTCAATTAAAAAATACTTTTTTTTTGAATCTATGAATAAGCAATAACCCAAAGGCCGAACCATTGATCCACCAGTTGAACTAGTAACTCGGTGACCCGATGACTTATCTGAGTCAATGATCAGATCAGATCTAATAACTATGGATAAGAGATAAATCCCCAAATACATATGTAGTATAAATTGCAATTGCAGGAGGACATGTTGCAATACCTGATAAGGCCAACACATTAGCCTCAGGTCTTCTGTTCTGAAACGTATAAAACCAAATCACAAGATTTCAAGGATAACATAGTATAGATTCCATAGAACCAATTCTCTACAAATGTAATTTTTCACCAAGACATACATGAGCCGCTTCCCAAAATATAAATAATATTTTTCTCTGCAAGTGTTGAGGGTGTGATACCATCAGTGTGGGGGTATTTTCCAATGGCTTTGGAGGTGGTAATGTGGTGGTTAAAGAAGCGAAATGTTTGCAGCACCATTTGGGCGTTTTCTTTATGATGATTTTTCATTTATTGAAGCGACAGTTCTTGATTTAACAAGAACTTTATGTTTACGGTGGTGGTGGTCAATGGCAGTAGGCGTGGTGGCGACAGATTTTTGATTTTGGGTTGAGAGGTTGGGGTGAGAAAGACGATTATATATAAAAAAAATTTATCTAAGTTTTTAACTAATTTTATGGGGAAAATAGTAAATTACCATTTGCCCTCCCCTATTTTGGTAGAAAGGGGTCAAAACTTATTTTGATGGTCAACTGACGGTATTTTGGATGGAAATCATTTAAGAGGGTCTCACCTGCAACAATTAAAAATGTTAGGGGGTGATGACTGCAGTAA
Organism: Olea europaea var. sylvestris; assembly: GCF_002742605.1. NCBI lineage: Eukaryota > Viridiplantae > Streptophyta > Magnoliopsida > Lamiales > Oleaceae > Olea > Olea europaea. The sequence goes on along the minus strand of NW_019245388.1, from coordinate 21,845 downwards.
ATGAAAGGTTTGAAGAAACTCTGCTAGTATTTCAAAGGTTTGAAACTTCTACTTCAATTATCTCTAATGTTAATTGACTCCTTTTATATCATTTTTAGCGTTTACTTTGTCAAATCAATGTTTGTCAAATCAATGAGATTGGAAACAGGGTTGAATGAAAAACTAAGTTGTCCTTCATATGTACACATTCTAATATATATATATTTTAAATGAATTAGTCAAACTTCTAAACTTCTCGAAGATGAAAATTAATTAGGAAAATTAATTAGGCAATGCTCTTTCTTGTGGTTGGAAACTAATTATTTTATGTGGCTAATAAATATTCAACTTGTAATGAAGTTTTAAATTATACACATTCGTAATTTTTTTCCCTTCATTAGCAATATATCATTTGAATATTGCGCGTTTACTCTGTTTATTGTATATAATAATATTGTTATATAAAGTATAATGTATATAAATCATAATAAATAAATAATACTTGAATTTAATTTCTTATGTCACTCATCTAATTTATAAATGTAAAGCGCATTCTTTTACAGTGACAACTAATGCATGAAAAAGACCCTTGAGGGTTGTATGGTACCACTATCTAATACAATGGCTGCTTTCCATCTACTCACGTGCCCCCATTGATCTGGTAAGATCTTTGGGTGACAAACCCACCTAAAGATTAGTTCCAATGTGTCGAAAAGATATTTTCAAGGAACGCATGGATGTCAATTGGCTATAATAACTATAAAAATCTATAGTTGACTTTAAGGTAATTGTTTTCCGTATGTAGAGGGAGAGGAATAGGAAGATATTGATCAATCTCATGATCTTATTTGATTTCAAGAGGACGACTATTAAATTGTTGTTTGAAGGGCGTGACATATGCAATACTTAATTTGAGAGAGAATTATGATGAAAATAAAAATAAAACTCTAACATTATCTAGATAGGAGTATGGTCCTCTATTACAAGAAAATTGGGTACTCATTAACATTTCGTTGTAGAAAATTAGAAATCTTAATTTCAACACGAGTAAAATGGCCATGGAATTGAAATGGAACATGGACACAAATAATGTTTTCTTGCAAATTTAAATTGATATTTATTTTTTCTTAATTTCTATATAAATAAAGCAAGATAATACACAATTAACCCATAAGTCATAGCTACTGATGGCAACGGGGTGAGTTCGAGTCGGGCCACTTTTTGTCCCTTTTGTTGCCCTGTTTAAATTTTTATTTTTTTTACATTTTCAAAATTTCGAATTATATTATTATTAGAGAATAAAATACAAATTCAAAATGAGTTTTTAATAGGTGAATTATTTAAAAATAAAATTATTTTTAATTTTTTTTCTTCAAGGGACGGGTTCGGGTCCTCGGCCCGTCCCACCAACCTGTTCGGGACTGATTTTTTTGCCTCATTAGGGTCGAGTCGGATCAAGTTTTTTTTCTCATTCCTCATAGCTACTTTTCATGATGAGAACCAATGAAAAAGAAACGAAAAAGGACTACGCTGTTATCGTGAACCTCCGTACGCCCGATAAAAACCACACAGCAACTTCTGACGGAAAAGGACAAAGATAAATTTCCTTTTTAAGATATTTTTCAGCGTAAAAACGTCTTAACCGTAAACAAACAAAATGAAGACAAAACTAATACCATAACTGTAAATAAATAAAATTACAAGGGTATTGCTTTACCGTAAAGGACAAGAAGACTGCAAAAATCACAGAAGTTCATCCCCATGCCAGGATATTCAAAACCAACCACTCACAACTCACAATTTAACATAAACAATAAAACTATTACAAATAAGGCCGTAACATACTCTTTATTGAAAAATGTTGGGACTCGTGGAATTAAATCTTGGAATTGGCTCCGGGGATCGAGACGGCGTGACCTCAGCCCCTGATTTGAATTCAACGTACCCCATATAATACAAGATCGAGATGTTGACACCTCGCCCTGGAGCAGAACCCGGGATTAAATCCCGAGCTCTGAAGCTTCTTTGTCCTATATAATCTCTTTCAAAATTTACGTTCAACAATATATTCTCTTAATAAAATAATTTTACACATGTACCTATAAATTTTATTTATCTTTTAATTATACATTTTCTAAAAAATTGCTTTTCATAAATTAAATTTTTTTATGCTTATCATGCCCAATACGTGAACTTCCAAATAATAATTACCTAAAATAGTCGAAAAAGCAGTGCATAAATATTATTGTGCAATATTTTTTGGATTAAACACTTGATACATGCGATCGAAAAAGCAAAATACAATGTGGAAAATCACAATTTGGAATGGTTTACTTCGAGTCACATCTATTTAAATAATAAATTTCACTATAGCTAAGCATTTGTTTCTAAACTCACGTCTTTATGTTTCGCTCTATAAAGAGAAAATGCTCAATCCAATAATTTATATAGAGATTAACAACCTGTTTGAGAGTGATTTTTTGGCCCAAAAAATTGATTTTTTGAACATTATTTCACTATTCTAGTCGTCATATTTGATTTCTTCTCTCACAGATAAATCCCACTTTTTTCATAATAATAAAAAAATCAATTCTCAAAATCACTCCCAAACAAACTCTAAGAGGATGAAATGCTTTTTTTATTTCAGTACTAGCATAAAAATTGAATATAAAGCTAAGTAAGAATTCAACTTAATTTACAAAGCATAAAACTTAATTTATTATTGCGATTGTAACTTTTACAATTGGCACAATTATCTATAGATATTTATACATTATTAGTCAATAATTAAGTTAGACAAGACAAAAATATTGGGAGATCCTGAAAATGAGACCATTTAAGAATAAATTGAAAATATAAGGGTCTATACGTAAATATAAACAAATGCCGGCTGGTAAAAGGAGAGATGTATTTTTATATCTTTATTTTGAAAGAAGAATCGATGATGATGAGGCGGCAGGCTGTGTAGTTACGACGACTGTACTACCTAAAATGGCGGTGTTCCCTCAACACGACCTCTACTGAGTCAACTAGCACGTTGTCGAGGGCTGAGTTGAGTGTTTTCCGGTGATCAGAGGGGGAGTATTCCGGCGACCGAGCGAAGAAGCAGAAGAAGACAATGAACGGGAGAGGGTTGAGCGGAGTTCAGATAGAGTACGTGAGAAAGCACCATAACCATGGGGTCAAGGATAATCAGTGTAGTTCCTTTCTAATCAAGAACATCAAAGCCCCTGTTCATCTGGTAATATTTTTTCTCTGTTTAATTTCTCGTATATATGTATGTATAGATATATATATGCGGGTGTGCATGAGTATAAAGTAATTATGTGCGAGTAAATGTTTGATTGAGGATTTTGTTTTATGGATGGATTTTGATGGGTTGATGAAAAATATTGCTGAAATCTAACGGTTCGGGATGAAGCTATGACGTCTGATCATGGGGGTCTAACCGGAGGTGACTGGTTTGATCCACATCATTCTTCATCCGAGATTCCAGTTTTCTTTATTTCTAATTTCTGTTTGTCTATGGATCCAAAACGAGGAATGAAACAAAATGGAAATTTTTTTGTCTGATGTTTATAATAAGTGCAAGCTTTCGAATAAATTTTTTACGAATCTCGATTTTCCGGACTTTGAACGTAGCTGAAACCCGGGATAACAAGATGTTCGAAGAAAGGGCTTATTTAATCCATTTTTGTGAAAATGCACGAGGAGAGCTTGTAGTAATTTTCTTTTAGATGAATCTGGAATGACAAGATCTACAAATTTGATTACATACTAGTACTCTCAATGCCATCGATGAATGTGTTATTATCCTTTAGTTATGTTCCATAGTTTACTATATCTGTAACAATAGGCAGTGCATTGTTTCTTCCGATTAGGTCTGGTCTTTGGTGAGGAGGTTTGATCAACCACATAAGTACAAGCCATTTGTAAGCCGGTGTGTTGCGCAGGGGAATCTTGAAATTGGCAGTCTGAGGGAAGTTGATGTGAAGTCAGGTCTTCCTGCCACTACTAGCACCGAGAGATTAGAACTTCTCGATGATGAAGAGCACATACTCAGTTTCAAGATTATTGGTGGAGACCACAGACTCAGAGTATGTTATCCGTTTTCTTTTTACTAGAATCTCCCGGTTCTTTCTAATTTGTTTCTTCTATGAATATAATTTACAGATTTGGATCTTCTATGATGTATTACTGAACTGATTTATTAGAAGGATTCAGAATTTGAGTAAATGAGGTTATTCTCCTTTAGGTATTAGCACATATATGTGAGTTACTTTTAGTGATTAATTAGTTCTTGTGGTTTTAACAGTTCCTTGAAGTTTCATTTTGATGTGCATTATATTAGTTTCTATGATTTTTTCTACTACTTCGTAGCAAAATTTTGTACTATCAGTCACAAAATTTGTTGAGAACACACTCAAAAAGTTCTAATCTCGTTGTCTTTTTATGTACCTTATGTTTTTTTTTGAAACGTGTGTTTCATTTTTCATGAAAGATTCAGCACAGTTTGATATAAGCTGATGTTTAAACTTATTGATACTTCTGCTAGGCATTATGAACCTGCAAAGAAGCATTAAGAGAACTTAGAACCTTAACACAAAAGGAAATGAAGTGTTGGATTGGAAGAAGGTTTAGACCATATTTAGATTGACGCATAATGTTATAGACATTCATTGAAACATATGTTAGCTAAATGGGAGCATAGAGGGTGATTCGAGAGTTGTGGGTGGAAGAGTATGAGAAGTATAGATATCTTGGTATCAGTGATAGGAAGAAAGTTTGTTGAGATAACGATGGAAAAGCAGAAGCAGAGATCAATTGAATGAGTTTCAGATGATGAAATTACAGACACGTGGAAGAATTACATCAACAAATTATTTAGAAAAATACATACTGTGGATGGCTGGTTTTTTTTTTTTATTTTATTTTATTTATTTAAAAAAAGATTAAATTTTATATACCAAAACATCAGGTCTCAGGAATGAGGGGAGGCTATGAAGAGAATCAAGATGAGAAATCAGCAGTTTAAATGTAATCCCTATCGAAGTGTGGAAATATATAGGAATGATAGGTATTTCATAACACTTGTTCAAACAGCAATTTCTATGAGATGAACACAGCGGAATTGAGAATGTTAAAATGAATGTTTGACCATACTAAATATATAAAATATAGAAAAGAGACTATTAGACAAAAAATAGATACAACAAAATTTAAGAATAAATTAATAGGAAACTTAAATAATTAGGATGTGTCTTGACTGGACAAAGAAATTCCCATTCACAAGAACATCGAAATTTTAGTGCAACTTGTTAGAACAGAGGGTAAATCAATTTTTATTTTTTATTTTTTATTTTTATCAATATTTGAGGTGTTTGCAAAAGATCTGAGTTTGTTGGACCTTAAAAGTACTTGTAGTGCATGATCAATTGGAGCAGCAGAAATGGAGTATGGCCAAGTTCGAATTCATTAGGAAACGTCTTAACTTCTTGTTAGTGTTATTGATAGACATATTTCTGCTTGGCTGGTGTTAATGTCATTGGTCAGGGAAGGTCAAATCTTAATAGAAAGCTACTCTGGCTACGATGTTACAGCAAGGCCAGAATCAGGGACTGGCAGTGAAAAGAAACTGGAAATTGTTTACATTGATTGATACACTTAAATCTTGACAGGTTTTATGGTGCCTGGAACCAGTTTAGCATACCATATGTGTGCCTAAAACTGGTGGCCCTGACTAAACTATCGTTTTACAGGCACGAACTCAGTCACAGACACGCACATGCACATATGTATAGGCCTAATAGACATCAGCACATGTTTCTTCCTTAACGTGGATAACATTTTTCTTCTAAACTTTTCTTTCAGAACTACTCTTCCACCATATCTGTTCATCCAGAGGTCATTGAAGGCAGACCTGGGACCACGGTGATTGAATCGTATGTTGTGGACGTGCCTGAAGGGAACACCAAGGATGAAACTTGCTACTTTGTTGATGCACTTATCAATTGCAATCTCAAATCGCTTGCTGATGTTTCTGAAGGACTTGCTGTGCAGGACAGGACTGAGCCCGTTAACTGCACATAGAACTGCATTTTGGTACCCCTTGTGGAGGCTATGGTCACCAAGGATGAAGCTTCTATATGGGCTTTAGAGGTGGAGTAGCTGAGTACACCAATACTCTCTATACCTTTGTCATTTGATCATTTTCTTTTCTTATTTTGATATTCTGTCTGCGTCGAAGGCATATTGGAATTTATTTATGTTTTAGAGTTCAAAGCCGCTGCTTTCATGACTGTCTTTTGTTCTATAAATGAATGGAAAGCGCAAAACGCAAGCTATACTTAAATCTGACTCAATTTCAGGGTTCTGTCATTGGTCGAAGGTAAACCCCCTTTTATGTAAATACTTGGTAGATAAAGATCTGCTTACACTTCTTAGTTCTTATGCTTATATTCTTAAGTTGGTGAATCGGGGCTGAGATGCGCTATTTTGTAAGTCTCAAGTGCCCCACTGCAAAAATAAAGTTGAAAGCTGATGATACGTATAACGTGTTGAACTGGATAGGAGATCAGACAAACATGTTATATACATCTCTTATTAATTTTGTACTAAACTTGTCTGTAATATCATTGCCTTAACTCATAACAAGGAACCTTGTGCAAGCACATTCTACTGCAGAATTAGCTGAACCTCTTGCATGACGAAACCTAAAATTTATTAATTGTCATTAAATTGTCCCTATTGTTACATAATATTCACAGGAAACAAAACAAAAAACCAACACACACACACACACACACACACACACACACACACACACACATATATATATATATATATATATATATATATATATATATA
>NW_019245388.1:7662-14709 GCF_002742605.1 Olea europaea var. sylvestris | reverse complement strand
CACATCTTTGCTTTTAATTATTTTTTTCTTTTCCAGGATCAAGTATTTTATAGTCAAATTCTGCATCTCCGTAGCCAACAAAAATACAAGGACTAGTTTTATCGTCTAGTTTCAACCATTGTTCCTTAGCCACTGTGCAAATACTTTGCACCTAATAACCTTCAAGTGAGAATAAGAAACATCTTTTCTCGTTCACAATTTTTTTGGAATCTCAAATTCAAAGGAGCTATTGGAGACCGATTGATTAGGTAGCACAATGTTCGAATTGCTTCATCCCAGAATGACTCAGGTAACACGGCTATCCATAACATGCTTCCGACATTTTCTACAATGATACGGTTCATTCTCTGCAACACCGTTATGCTGTGGAGTACCAGGAACTGTCTTCTCATGTCTAATACCGTATTATGAGCAGTAATCCTCAAACACTTTAGACTTGTATTCCACTCCTTTATCAGTTCGGAGACATTTTAAAACCTTTCCACTTTCTCGTTCCACCGTGACATGGAACTTCTTGAAATATTAGAAAACATGGTGTTTTGATCTCAAAAAGAACACCCACAACTTTCCTGAAGTTTCATCAATAAAAGTAAGAAAATACTTAGCACCACCTAAGGACTTCACCTAAATGGGACCACACACATCAGAATAAATCAAATCTAAAATATTTGATTTTCAACTAGAGGATTTTTGAAGAAAACTCTATGCTGTTACCAAGTAAACAATAATGACATGAATTTTATGATGTACCTTTGTAAAAGGAATGATGGACTTCCTTACCAAGATCTCTAATCCTTTCTCGCTCATTTGAGCCAATCACGTGTGCCACAAGTCTAGTGATAAATCACTTTCAGTTGCATTCACCGCTTCACTATACACCTTTACTTGTGTCTTGTAAAGTGTGAAACAAACTTTTCCTCTAGCAAATACCATCGACCCTTTTGTTAGTTTCCATCTTCCGCTGCCAAAATAATTATCATACCCTACTTCATCAAAGGTATGCGTAGATAGCAAATTCAAGTGCATGTCAGGAACATGTCGCACATTCTTCAATGTTAAGCTGCACCCAATATTTGTATAAAGACAGATATCACAAATTTCCAAAATACTGGCAAAACTGTCATTACCGATCTTCACCCTGCCAAAGTTACCTGATTTGTGTGAAGTGAAGAACTACTATCTTGGAGTAACTTAGTAAGAAACGCAGAGTCAATAACCTATTCAGTAGAAAAAACTGCTACCACTATTTCTTCATCTGAAGTGCTAGCTGTTGAATTCTGATAAGTCTTTCTCTGATTTCTCTTCTTTTAACTTATCTTTTCGAGCCATGTAATGTTTCTTTATATGACCCTTTTAGTGACAATAAAAACATTTAACATTTTCTCTTGTATTTGACTGACTTCTGAAGTTACCACGTCCCTTAGGACCTTTGCTTTTACTCCTATCTCCGTTCTCTATAATAAGAGCCTATGCATTATTTCTACCCAAGTCTTTCCTTCGCATTTCTTCATTAAACAAACCGTCTTTAACTAGAGTAAGTTCAAATGTACCATTCGGAGTAGAGTTACTCAGTGATACCACTAAAGTCTCCCAATTATTGGGCAATAAACTAAGAAGTAATATTGCTTGCATCTCCTACTATTCATTATAGTCAACCGATTTATCAAGTCTTGGAATTCACTCAAATGCCCAGCAACTGATTTTTCCTCCTTTAGCTTTATATTCACAAGCTTTCTAATAGCAAAAGATTTATTTTGAGCAGTCTTCCTCTCATAGAAACTTTCCAATATTTCCCAAAGCCTATGGGCATCTATCTTTTGAGATATATGATAGAACACATTAAGGTCAACTCACTATCTAATATATCCAATGGCTTACCCGTTCATCTTCCTCCAGTCCCTATCATTCATATTGTTTGGCTTAGCACCATTACCTTCAATAGGTATGAGTAAATCCTTATAATAAAGGATATCCTCTATCATAGGCTTCCAAATTGAATAATTTGAACTCAATAATTTAATCATAATGCCTGAGGTATTCTCCATTTATTCCTACAATAAATCACATCCATACAACCTGAGCACTTCTACCACTTTGTTGGTCAATTTCACTTATTGCAAGAATAATTCACCAATCCAAATAACTAACTAGAGTGATTAAATATGCAAGTAAATAATTGAAGCAAAAATAAGCAAACACAACACCAAATTTTTACGTGAAAAAAACCCTTCAGTGTAGTGGGAAAAAACCACGGGGCAACTCTTGCAAAAATTCACTTTAATAAAAAATATAGATTACAATATTTAAGTTTATGCCCCGAAAATTGAATTCTCAACAAATTGGAAAAGCCACAATAATTAATCTCTAGGAGATCAATTTATCTCATCACAAGTCACCAATTTAAATTAACTTGTGAGAAACTTACTTTGAATACAACACCTAAGAAGTACCCAAAATACACTTTAGAGAAAATTCCAATCTGTATTATGTAGAGAAGAAAAATAATCCGCGTGAATCTACACCCAAAAGATTGAAAGAATTTTTTCCTCTTTTTCTTTTTTCTCCAACCAACGTTCCCAATATGTACGTAAATCAGCCACTATTTTAATTCCTCAACAGCAGCCTTTTGTTTTTGTCTCTCATACACAACCATAGCTTTTGATAATATTCAGCCCACTGGCTATGTTTTTTGAGAGGTATATATATGTGGGTGGCCACCTTTTTAACTTAGATAAAACTAAGGGATCTTAACATAACTCCTATTTTTAAAGATCACATTTCATAAATAACAAATTCATTAAAATATTTCAAAAATTGGGTGGTAAATAAATTTATTAAATATTAAAATATAATATAATATACATTAATTATTTCCACTCATGTCACCTTTTCCACCCCATCCTATTACCCCACTACACCACCTTCCCATCACCTTTCCATCGGAGACAACCATCGGCTCTGGCGATCACTTCGGCAACAGTTCCAACCATCACTCTGGTGGTAGCTCCGATGATTGTCTCGTGCAATCACTCCAACGCCTGCTTCGGTGGCTATTTGGCTATCCCTTCAGCAAACTGCTCCAATGACCACTCGACGCCGTGACCAACTTTGTCTTCAGTGTGACTAATTGTGACCAAATTTGTATTCATTGTGACCGTCTGTGACCAGGTCAATCTCAAGTCACAACTGATCACAATCAACACAAAATTGGTCACAAACAGTCACAACAATATATACTTGATCGCATAGGGTTACCACAAACAAATCTGCACACACCGCAGACCTGTGATTAACCATGACCAACTTTATCTTAGGTGTGACTAAATGTGACCAAAATTGTATTCAGTGTGACTGTCTGTGACTAGGTCAATATCAAGTCACAACCGATCACTGAACCATCATAGCCAACCACAGAACAATCATAGCCTATACCACCACCAGCGAACCAAATATGAACCACTTTACCACAATTACCAACAACAGAATCACCACAGATCAGAAAATCACCGACACTGCAAAAACACCCACAACTATTCCAAAACTCTGGTTAAACAAAAGATCTAACAAAAAACAACCCATCACTAAAAATTTGATAAAGCTATGCCGGTTCCATCTCCTTCATCACAAAAACCAGTTTTCTTTCCACCACCACCCGTGAGCTCATCTCCATCATCCAATCACTCATAGTCACCACCACCTGTAAACTTACCACCGCTTTCAATATTATTAGTGGTCGGTGATACTTCACTCACCAAAAAGGGAGATGGTTGGGTGGGTGGTTGTAGAGAGAGAGAGAGAGAAGATAGGGCGAAGAAAGAGGTGAGAAAATGAAAATATTTGGGGCTTGGATTTGGGAAGGAAATGGGGGATGGAATGGGCTTCACTGTGCCAAAAAGGGAGATGGTTGGGTGGGTGATTTTGGAGAGAGAAAGAGAGAGAGAGTGTGTGTCTGTGTGGTGGGAAAATGAAAATATTTGGGGATTTGGGAAGAAAATGGGTGGAATGGGCAGTGGGTATATAGGTTTAATTAAATTTTCATTAATTATAATTATTAAATCTAATTAACACTTGATTTGTGAAATGAAAATTAATCATTCTTATTTTGAAAATTAATCGTTAAATGTAGGTTTCTAGGTAATTTTCCCTAAAATTAAAGTGGTGTTTGGGCCTTTTATTCATCATGGGTTGGAGGCCATATAACACAAAGGTCATATATGATTCCATCAATTTGAAAGGATAGGGAATATTGTGCAATATGTTCAAAGGTCAAGAAGTTGTGCACTAATAAATCAACTCAGAATCTAGGAATTGAGAGCAATGGAAGAAACTTCAAGAATCGAAAACATTAGAGTTGACCAGTAAGTGAGTGCATCCTTATAAGGTGCCGAAATAGCAGCAGATTGGTTACCCTCAATTGGTGTTATCCTCCTCTGTCTATCTCCTACAGTGAGTGGCACCTTGCCTTCTCATATTTGAACTGTGCTTCGCCCCTTGATTTCTCTAGTCTTACTCCATGAATTTGTTGTTTCTACATGACTGAGCAGTTGATATCAAAATTCCATATTCAAAATTCTCGGCTTTCCTTTGCCAATCAAGCGCGGGACATACTATTCATTGATTCCAGACCAGTTTGACCGGGGAAGAAGTAACAACTAACAATATCCAAAAGTCACCCTGCAAATTTGAGAATGTAGCAGTCAAATTGTAGAACATTTTACCTTATCTTTGGACAAGCGAAGCCCCCTATCTATCACAAAGAGAAATAGATTACGTGCACATTCTAATAACTATTAACTACTCCATCAGACTCATATTAAAACTTATTTACCTACATCTACTTCATGCAATAATCATTTCATTTTTTATTGAGGCTAAACTTCATTATTTGTTACGGGAAAAGCACAAGCCCGTTATATGCTAGAGCGTATGTTTGGTAATATAGCGCTCGGTAGGACTAGAGATTATAATATGTTGGAAAAAATTGAGTGAGCGGCTCACTTTTGGCACAATTTTTGATGGGACCCGTTGGTCCAATGTGGAATATCAAAGTTGATACGTGTTCTCCTTCGTGAGAACATCGATTTCATGTATTTATTTGCCAAAAATGAAGTTCGGGTGAATGAGAAATTGAAGCTCAAAGCTGGTCATTGGAAGTTGGTTTTGTGGGAAAAAAATGCATTTACCCACATAGGAAAACCAAGGAAACTCAAACCACTTTATATATAGTTATGCTTTGGAGATGTGAAATCATGTTTAGTATAGAGGCTCTCTCCATGTGCGCGCGCAGGGGGGTGCAAATCACTAACCGAAATGGCCTACGGACCTTGAACTTGGGTGCGGGCGTAACCTATGCACACGAATATCGGACCGAACAAGGAAAAAATGGCCCCATCGAAGAGCCCACGTTTTGCCAATTTTTTTTGGTCTTCTCTAATGACTTTTGAGTTTCTAAACTGAAAAAACTCCAATGGACTCCCAATGGTCACAGTGTTAATGGAAAGTAACTCCAATGGACTCCCAATGGTCACAATATTAATGGGCAATATGCCTATAAAAAGGCTCATTCTTCAGTAATCTAACATAGTCGAAAATTTCACCTACATTCCTGCATACAAAATTTCTTCTTTTCTGCATTCCTTGTTCAGTAAGGTCTTGTTCTTGTGGTGATATTGTTCAGATGCTAGATCAGTTCACCGGAGTAGGACTGCGGTGCTCGAATTCTGCTTATTACCGTTATATCCTGGTAGACAGCCGCTCGAACTGAACCTCCAGCACCTATGGTGAGGGGGCAAAACTGTCTTAAGGAAACTGTGCACACACAGACCTTGGTTTGAAATCTGCTGCAGTTTGTGTTTTCTTTCTACAGATTATTTTCGTATTACTATTTAATTCATGCAATTTGTAGTTCCATAGTGTGCAGCTTCCAGATTCATCGTTTATAGTTTTAGCCTGCAGTTAACTTATATTTCTGATTTTGTGTTGTTAAACATTTTTTTTCAGTCGTTGAAAAATTCTAAAACGGAATTTTTTCTGATAAATTGAAATCATTTGCCTTGTGGTTATTAATTTCAATAGTCGGCTATTGCAATTGAATAAAACTTATAAAATTGGTTTCATCCACAAGCGATTTATTTTCCTACAAGCTTAAGACAATTTCTGAATTCGGAAAACAAGAGTTGGTTTTTAGTTTAACTGAATTTTGGTTTCTTGGAACTAATATTTGGTTTGTTTTCAGAAATGGCAACTGAATCGAACAACATGGATGTAACCCAAAATGTTTCCACTGGAAATCAGGCTGTGGGTTCTAATGTGGCTCAAGGGCCAAGTTCCGTTGTGGCTCAGACTGTGGCTAGAATGCCAAGTCATATTGTGAGCCAAACTGGCCAAACTGTAACTGTTCCGGTTAATCATGGAGAAAAATCGGAGAAATTCAATGGCTTGAATTTCAAAAGGTGGCAACAGAAAATACTTTTTTACTTGACCACCTTGAATCTTGCGAGATTCTTGTCTGAAACTGCTCCAAACCTTAATGAGGGCGAGGGAGATGTGCAAGCATTGAGTGCACTTGATGCTTCGAAGCATTCGGACTTTCTGTGCCGAAATTAAATGCGCTATACAATGTGTATAGCACCATGAAAACTGCTAAGGAATTGTGGGAGTCCTTGGACCGAAAATACAAAACTGAGGATGCCGAGGCTAAAAAGTTTATAGTCGAAAAATTCCTCGACTATAAGATGGTGGACTCCAAAACTGTTATCAGTCAAGTGCAAGAACTCCAACCGATCCTTCACGAAATTCATGCCGAAGGAATGATGTTGAGTGAAACCTTTCAGGTGGCTGCAATTATAGAAAAATTGCCCCCCGCATAGAAAGATTTCTAGAACTATTTGAAACACAAACGAAAGGAAATAAATGTCGAAGAACTCGTTGTTAGACTTCGAATCGAAGAAGACAACAAGAGTTTCGAGAAAAAGTGGTTCAATCCTGGTGTGGCCAAAGCCAATGTTGTGGAACTCGGTCAAAGTAGTAAGAACTACAAAAACAAGT
>NW_019245388.1:0-5751 GCF_002742605.1 Olea europaea var. sylvestris | reverse complement strand
AGAAGTATAAGGTCAGATTAGTAATTAAAGGCTACAAACAAAGGGAAGGCCTTGATTACTTTGATACGTATTCTCTAGTGACGAGAATAACATCTATTAGGATGATACTTGCTATTGCCGCTTTGCGAAATCTTGAAGTACATCAAATGAATGTTAAAACTACCTTTCTAAATGGAGATCTACAAGAAGAAATTTACATGGAACAACCTGAGGGGTTTTCGTCATCAGGACAGGAAAAGAAAGTCTGTAAACTGGTGAAATCACTATATGGCTTGAAATAAGCACCAATACAAAAGCACGAAAAATTTGACAATGTCATTATTGAGAGTGAATTTAAAATCAATGAATGTGACAAATGTGTTTACGTCAAAGACACTAAAGATGGATATGTCATCTTATGTCTTTACGTTGACGACATGCTTATTGTTGGTAGTGACAATAAGATGATTGTATCCACCAAAAATATGTTAAACTCGAGATTTGACATGAAAGATATGGGTTTAGCTGATATTATACTTGGAGTGAAAATCTCAAGAACATCAAATGGGCTTATTCTAAGTCAGTCACATTATGTTGACAAAATTTTAGGAAAATTCCATAAGGATGATACTGGCTTGGCTAGAACACCAGTAGATACGAGTCAACATCTGTCTAAAAATAGAGGAGAAAGTATCTCTCAAGTAGAATACTCGAGAGTTATCGGAAGTCTAATATACTTAATGAGTTGTATTAGACCAGACATAGCCAACACAGTCAGTAAACTAAGTAGATACACGGATAATCTAGGAGCTGATCACTGGAAAGGAATTGTAAGAGTACTAAGGTACTTACGATATACTCGTGACTATGGACTACATTATACTAGATATCCAGCAGTCATTGAAGGATAGAGCGATGTTAATTGGATATCTAATATAAAAGACTCAAAATCCACCAATGGATATGTGTTCACATTGTGTGGTGCTGCCATATCGTGGAAATCTTCTAAGCAAACGGTTATAGCCAGATCTACGATGGAATCTGAGTTTATAGCTCTAGATAAATGTGGTGAAGAGGCTAAATGGTTGCGCAACTTCTTAGAGGATATTCCAAGATGGTCAAAACCTGTGCCAGCAATTTGCATATATTGTGACATTCAATCGGCAATAGGAAGGACACATAGTAACATAAATAATAGTAAGTCTAGACATATACGTCGTAGACACAATACCATAAGACAACTACCCTCAACTGGAGTTATCACTATTAACTATATAATGTCAAAAGATAACATTTCGGATCCGCTAACTAAAGGGTTAAATAGAGAGTTAGTTATGAAATCATCCAAAGGAATGAGACTTAAGCCCTTGAAAGAATAAGGAAAACCCAACCTAGTTGACTGACGATCCCAAGATCTAGGTTCAATGGGAAAACCTAACTGTAAAGACTTGATAAAATCACTGTGGGGGTATTACCTCCTGTCCATTCCTATGATGTAAGAGTGATGCCCGTAAGGTTGAAGGTTAAGCAATAGGTTTTTAATGATTCTTATGCGTCGTAAATCGAGCCAAGTAATGCGGGTTACTTGTAATAAGAAATCACCTATGTGAGAGAGAAGTGGGGCCGCTTCTAAGAGAATTGTGTGGGGGCTCAATTCTTAAGAACTCTCACAGAACCTGACATATGTTCATGGCCAAAATGAACATAACAATGAGAACTGGATTGTGTTAGGAAGAATCTTGTGTGAGGTATATCATCGTTTACACAAATGGCAGAACAGTTTAAGGACATCGCGTCTGCTGGTCAGCCAGTAAAGTAAATATACTTTCACAAGGGAAGGTTCAAAGGGTAACACCTACCTATCCTATGCAGGATTCAACCGCTAAACTTTATCACCAAGTCTTGTGTCTCACGTTTCGTGTCTCTCCCAATTTTCATTCATGTGGGGAATTGTTGGAAAAAATTGAGTGAGCGGCTCACTTTTGGCACAATTTTTGATGGGACCCGTTGGTCCAATGTGGAATATCAAAGTTGATATGTGTTCTCCTCCATGAGAACATCAATTTCATATATTTATTTGCCAAAAATGAAGCTCGGGTGAATGAGAAATTGAAGCTCAAAGTTGGTTATTGGAAGTTGGTTTTGTGGGAAAAAAATGCATTTATCCCACATAGGAAACTCAAGGAAACTCAAACCACTTTATATATAGTTATGCTTTGGAGATGTGTAATCATGTTTAGCATAGATGCTCTCTCCATGTGCGTGAGCAGGGGGGTGCAAATCACGAACCGAAATGGCGTACGGACCTTGAACTTGGGTGCGGGCGTGACCTGTACACACAAATGTCGGACCGAACAACGTAAAAATGGCCCCATCGGAGAGCCCACGTTTTGCCAATTTTTTTTGGCCTTCTCCAATGAATTTTGAGTTTCTAAACTGAAAAAACTCCAATGGACTCCCAATGGTCACAATATTAATAGGCAATATACCTATAGAAAGGCTCATTCTCCAGCAATCTAACACACTCGAAAATCTCACCTACATTCCAGCATACAAAATTTCTTCTTTTCTGCATTCCTTGTTCAGTAAGGTCTTGTTCTTGTGGTGATATTGTTCAGATGCTAGATCAGTTCACCGGAGTAGGACCGCGGTGCTCGGATTCTACTTATTACCGTTGTATCCTGGGAGATAGCCGCTCGAACTGAACCTCTAGCATCTACGGTGAGAGGGCAAAACTGTCTTAAGGAAACTGTGCACGCATAGGCCTCGATTTGAAATCTGCTGCAATTTGTGTTTTCTTTCTACAGATTATTTTCGTATTACTATTTAATTCATGCAGTTTGTAGTTTCATAGTGTGCAGCTTCCAGATTCATCGTTTACAGTTTTAGCCTGCAGTTAACTTATATTTTTGATTTTGTGTTGCTAAACATTTTTTTCAGCTGTTGGAAAATTCTGAAACGGAATTTTTTTTTGATAAATTAAAATCGTTTGCCTTGTGGCTATTAATTTCAATAGTAGGCTATTGTAATTGAATAAAACTTATACAATTGGTTTCATCCACTAGCGACTTATTTTCCTAGAAGCTTCATTGAATTTTTGGTAGTAGATCCATAATCAAAAAAGTGTTTGTGATTGTTCCATAAGAAATGAAACAAAAGATATGGTAGAGCTAGGGGCTTCGGCTTTTTAGGCAATTCTTTCTATTCCACAACAAAATCTACAAAGGGGAAGGAATGAGAAGAGAACCTATAGACAGGCTTATAATATATTTCTCTGCCTCCCCTCGGAATTAATAAAAATGGGCAATCCTGAGCCAAATGCCGTTTTCCTAAAACAAAGGTTCAGAAAGAAAAAAGGATAGGTGCAGAGACTCAATGGAAACTGAATTCGGAAAACAAGAGTTGATTTTTGGTTTAACTGAATTTTGGTTTCTTGGAACTAATATTTGGTTTTTTTCAGAAATGGCAACCGAATCGAACAACATGGATGTGACCCAAAATGTTCCCGCTGGAAATTAGGCTGTGGGTTCTAATGTGACTCAAGGGCCAAACTGACCAAACTGTAATACTTACCACCACCACCACCACCACTATCACTTACATTGTTGTCGCTAGTGCTAGTATCACTTGCACCACCACCGTCAACACAACACAACTCCATTACCACCTCACCGCCAATACCATCACCAATACCCAAAGCAACCTAAATAGATTGGAGGAGGAAACACCTCCCCTTAAAGCAGATCAGAGGAAGAAACATCGTCGTGATCATAGTGCAAGGCTATGCTTGGAAGCAATGATATCGTCACAACTTCATTGTGCAAAGGCGCTATGAACACGTAGCAATACTCATCGTCGAGGGGTGCTGTTGCGAATGGCAGTGCAATACTACTTACCTGGTGGCGACAGGTGGTGTTGGCGGCCTTTTGATGGTGGTATGTGCTAAAGAGATAGAGAGAAAGGAGGAAAATTATTAGGATTTGGAAAATTATGGGAGGGATGGGAGTAGGGTGGCGAAGGGTGGGATGAATATGTAGATTAATTTAGTTTTATAATATTATTATTTTATTGAAAATTTGAGTTATCATCAAATTTTTGAACATAACCTTTTAAACAATTTTTGAATTGGATAGTCAAAAAACATGTGTTGGCGTAATTTCCACTTAATTAATTCTATAAATTTCCAACACTTGTTAATTAATTAATTCATAATATCGTTCTTCTAGTCCTCTCTTTTAAGTGTGACCTATTAAGTTCTCGATCATGATATTCAACGACGTGAATTATTATTTGGATCTAACAAAAAATAATAATTTAAAACTCTTTTTAGTTAATCATTTATTCACCTAAATTAATTAATTAATATTCATTGTCCTAGATTGATATCTTCAATGTGTTAAGACAATAAATGTGACGAAAAATATCACATGGTATGATAAAACTAAATTCGTTCGTTTACTGTGAAACTATAATCCATTCGTTAATATGATCAGATCAATTATGAGATATGAAAGTATATCAATTTCGATTATCGATTATAATTTTCATCCCACTCTTAAGTCTTGAAACTCTTTTCGACTTATGAACTCTCTTTTACAAAGGATTTCATAAAATGAAACGTAGATCATAAAATCTTTCTATCTAAGAGTGACGAATCCTCTATTGATCATTTACAGCCTACATATATCTTGAAATATTTGAATGATGCCATATTAGCAACTCTCTAACATTACCAAAATATAACTGTCCTCATATAAGATATTATGATGACCTTAAGTCGAAGGACCAATTATACTGCCGAACATTAGAAATTAACTAATGATACTGAAATAGTTATTTATGTGGAATCCCTGCAGGTACGGGTGGAAAAAGGGTCGATTAGTTTGTCAGCTCGACTCGTCAAAGCTTGGTCCATGGATGGCTTGGGCTCATTTTGGATTGAGCTTGAGCAGAGTGACAGGTACGTTAGACGAGCTAAACTCAACTTCTTGAGCTTGCGAAAGGCTCGTGGGCATCTTGTGGGCTCGTAAACCAAAGTGAACAAAAAAGTCAAAAAATTTAAAAAATTTTAAAAAAAATCGTGAGCTTGTAGGCTCGTCTCATGCTTGAACAAGATTGAGCTTAGCTCGTCAAAGTGGTGAGCCGAGATCATAGATAGATGGACCAAGCCGGCTTGATCCATTGCAACCATTATTTGCAAGGGGTTTCCAATGTTATGTATCATTAACAAAATATTCAAATGTCCATTTAAATGTCACCACATTTTAGTTTATGAGATCAACTACTCACTTTACAAGCGAGAAATGTTACATGTGCTGGTGTATTCATAGTATCTCGTTATTACTTATGACAATTAAGGATTTAAAATTCAGTCATACAGGATTTGTATCTTAAAATCTAACTCCTTGTGATTAATAATTTATCGAGACTTGAATCTGCATACTCTATTAATTAAATTTATCAAAATAATAATCCATGAAAAATATAATAGCCATAAATAAATTGCATCAATTATTTAATAAAGTGTTTATATCCAAAATCGATTGGATTTAGGGTATAACACTTGCAAACTCCCATTTGCATTAGATTCAATCATCTATGTATATGATACTGTAGAAGTTTACATAATGATCATGTTTTTGAAGCACGACGACTTTGTTAATGGAATGTCGTAGACAAGAAGGTGGTTGCAAGCACCAGTGGTGCTCCCACTAACGAAAAGAAAAGCCCAAAGGACAATTAATGGGGCAAACAGAATTGTCAACCGCAATA
>NW_019245387.1:0-1505 GCF_002742605.1 Olea europaea var. sylvestris | reverse complement strand
TTGTAAAATTACTAGTCTAACTCGATTGGAATTGAGCCACTGAAAAGTGGGTTTTGATTTCAAGATAACATCGGGTTTGTTCAATTTCAGTGACTTCTAGTGTAATTCGATTGGAATAGAGGCAGCGAAAAGTGGTTTTTGATTTCATGATCACTTTGGGTTTTTTCACTTTTGGCGAATTGCTAGACTAATTCGATTGGAATCGAGCCAATGAAAAGTGGTTTTTGATTTCATGATCACTTTGGGTTTTTTCACTTTTGGCGAATTGCTAGACTAATTCGATTGGAATCGAGCCAATGAAAAGTGGTTTTTGATTTCATGATCACTTTGGGTTTTTTCACTTTTGGCGAATTGCTAGACTAATTCGATTGGAATCGAGCCAATGAAAAGTGGTTTTTGAGTTCATGATAACTTTGGGTTTGTTCATTTTTTGCAAATTGCTTGTCTAATTCGATTGCAGTCGAGCCAATGAAAAGTAGTTTTTCATTTCATGATAACCTCATGTTTGTTCTTTTTTGGCGAATTACTAGTCTAACTCGATTGGAATTGAGCCACTGAAAAGTGGGTTTTGATTTCAAGATAACATCGGGTTTGTTCAATTTCAGTGACTTCTAGTGTAATTCGATTGGAATCGAGGCAGCGAAAAGTGGTTTTTGATTTCATGATCACTTTGGGTTTTTTCACTTTTGGCGAATTGCTAGACTAATTCGATTGGAATCGAGCCAATGAAAAGTTGTTCTTGATTTCATGATAACTTCGGGTTTATTCATTTTCGAAGAATTACTAATCTAATTCGATTGGAATAGAGCCCATGAAAAGTGGTTTTTGATTTCATCACAACTTCGTGTTTGTTCATTTTTTAGCGAATTGCTAGTCTGACTCGATTGGAATCGAGACAATGAAAAGTGGTTTTAGATTTCATGATAATTTCGAGTTTGTTCATTTTTGGCGAATTGCTAGTTTAATTCAATTGGAATCGAGCCAATGTAAAGTGATTTTTGATTTCATGATAAGTTCGGGTTTGTTCATTTTTGGCGAATTGCTAGTCAAACTAGACTGGAATCGAGCCAATGAAAACTGGCTTTTATTTCATGGTAACTTCGAGTTTGGTCGTTTTTGGCGAATTGCTAGTCTAATTTGATTGGAATCGAGTCAGTGAAAAGTTATTTTTGATTTTTTCTTGATAACTTTGGGTTTGTTCGTTTTGGCGAATTGCTAGTCTAATTCGATTGGAATCGAACCGATGAAAAGTTATTTTTGATTTCATGATAACTTCGGGTTTGTTCGTTTTAGCGAATTGCTAGTCTAATTCGATTGGAATCGAGCCAATGAAAAGTGGTTTTAGATTTCATGATAACTTCGGGTTTGTTCATTTTTGACGAATTGCTAGTCTAATTCGAGTGGAATCGAGCCAATGAAAAGTGGTATTAGATTTCATGATAACTTCGGGTTTGTTCATTTTTGGCGAATTGCTAGTCTAATTCGATTGGAATCGAGCCAATGAA
>NW_019245386.1:0-1505 GCF_002742605.1 Olea europaea var. sylvestris | reverse complement strand
AAGACTTAGTAGAATTTGAAGAGGATAATCAGATTGATTCAATTCAAATAGAATTATCAGAAATAAAAATATTAAGAAAAAAATAGAAAACTTAGAAGATATGCAAAGATATATTTTACAAAAATTAGAATTCTTAGAATTAAATAAAAAAGGAAAAAACCCAGAAATTACTCCTGAACCAGAATTAGTTCAAGTTTTTTGTAATTTAGAAAAATTAAAAAGTATTAAAGTAAAATGTTATGTTAGAATAGAAAATTTTGAAATAATTTGTTTAGGTTTAATAGATTCAGGATGTAGTCATTGTGTAATTAATAAAAGAATCATACCAGAAAAATATATAATAAAGTCAAAAGAACCTATAGAAGCCCAACAAATGGATGAGAATTTTTATAGTTGCCAAGATATCTTAAAACTAGCAAGAATTAGTTTTGAGACTAATTGTGGAAAAAGTACAGAATATAGTTTACCTAAAGACTCAGTATGGGTAAGAGAATTATCTTTAAATACAGATTTAATTTTAGGATTAAGTTTCTTATTAAAAGATAATGGTAGCATAATAATTAGCAAAAATTATATGCAATTACAAAAATTTACAATTTGTGCACCTACTTATACTAAGACTATTCCATTAGAGTATGTTGAGAAGCGTGGTGGGATTATAGAAAAAGAATGCGAGTGCAGTAGAGAAAGAGAATGTCAATTAATAGAAAAAGAAGAATTAGAAAATTTTTTAGAAGAATATTGCGGTTATAAATCAAATTATAAAAGTTCTACTCAGTACTCTTCTTAATTGAAATATCTTTTGATAAGATAATATCCTTTTTTTTTTTAAACTTTTATTTGAAATTAAAAAAGTATGCCCTCTGAGATATATGAACTTGGGTCTAACTCCATTCTTGCAAGGACACCACTGGCACTCCCTTAACAAAAATTCTTAAAACAGTGATCCTTTTCCCCTTTCTATGCATTTCACTAGCACTAGGCCTTTACGCTTTGAAGGGTCACTCAGGGCTTATTTTAAAAACAATTTAAACTTTAACTTGGAGTTAAGACATGCTCTTATCATATACTCAGCATAAAATATAAAATTTTACAAAGAATTTACATAAACAAAAAATCTTATAAATAACATTTGTTCTTTAAAGATCTGGGACTAATATTGATTATTAGTACCATATCTTAGAACAATAAAGCATACCTACCGGAATGATCCATCAGTAGTTTAAAAACATAAATATTTTTTGTAGGATATTATCATATTTAAGAATAAAAACAATTAAGAATTTCCCTTTCGGGAAAGAGAGAAAATTAAAACATGTTTCAAAGAAACAAAGAACTTTATTATTTTTCTCTATTCCGTGTGTTTACAAGTGAAAGGATGACTTCTTATATAGGAAAGAAAAAGGAAGAAAACGCGTTTTCCGAAAGCAAAGAACCTTTGCTTTTTCAAAAACGTCAAAAAGAAAACAGTAAAAAGTTTAATTATCAAATCTTACTTTATAAAA
>NW_019245385.1:0-1505 GCF_002742605.1 Olea europaea var. sylvestris | reverse complement strand
AAAATCGCACCAGGGGCAATTTTGTCATTTGTCGCGACGGTGTCGAAATGGGCCGAAATTTGGTAGGTTGATTGGAAACGGCCCGCGACATTGGACTCGGGGCACAGACCCGGGATCACGGGATTTTAGCCAAATTTCTTCGTTTGGGCCTCCGAATAATTAATTTTCGTATTAATTATGTCAAGTTGAAGAAGTGATGGACATAAAATTTATCAAAGAAAAACCGCACCAAGGGTAATTTTGTCATTTGTCGCGACGATGCCGGAATGGACCGTAATTTGGCAGGTTCATTGGAAACGGCCCGTGAAATTGGACTCGGGGCATAGACCCTGGATCACGGGATTTTAGCCAAATTCCTTCGTTTGGGCCTCCGAATAATTAATTTTCGTGTTAATTATGTCAGGTTGAAGACGTGTTGGACAGAATATTAACAAAGAAAAATCGCACCAGGGACAATTTTGTCATTTGTCACGACGGTGTCGGAAAGGGCCGAAATTTGGCAGGTTGATTGGAAATGGTCCGCGAAACTGGACCGGGGGCACAGACTCAGGATTATGGGACTTTAGCCATATTCCTTCATTTGGGCCTCCGAATAATTAATTTCCGTATTAATTATGTCAGGTTGAAGAAGTGTTGGATAGAAAATTAACAATGAAAAATTGCACCAGGGGCAATTTTGTCATTTGTCACGACGGTGTCGGAATGGGCCGAAATTTGGCAGGTTGATTGGAAACGGCCCGCGAAACTGGACAGGGGGCACAGACTCGGGATCACGGGATTTTAGCCAAATTCTTTCGTTTGGGCCTCCGAATATTTAATTTCATTTTTAATTATGCCAGGTTGAAGAAGTGCTGGACAGAAAAATAACAAAGCAAAACAGCACCAGGCGCAATTTTGTCATTTCTCGCGACGGTGTCGGAATGGGCCGAAATTTGGCAGGTCGATTGGAAACGGCCCACAAAATTGGACTCGAGGCACAGGCCCAGGATCACGAGATTTTATCCAAATTCCTTCATTTGGGCCTACGAATAATTAATTTCCTTTGTAATTAGGTCAGGTCGAAGAAATGCTGGCCAGAAAATTAACAAAGAAAAACCGCACCAGGGGCAACTTTGTCATTTGTCATGATGGTGTCGGAATGGGCCGAAATTTGGCTGGTTGATTGGAAACTGCCCGTGAAATTGGACTCACGGCACAGACCCGGGATCACGAGATTTTGACTAAATTCCTTTGTTTAGGCCTTCGAATAATTAATTTCCTTATTAATTATGTCATGTTGAAGAAGTACTTGACAGAAAATTAACAAAGCAAAACCGCACCAGAGGAAATTTTGTAATTTGTTGCGATGGTGTCGAAATGGGCCGAAATTTGATAGGTTGATTGGAAACGGCCTGCGACATTGGACTCGGGCCACAGACTCGAGATCATGGGATTTTATCCAAATTCCATCATTCGGGCCTACGAATAATTAATTTCCTTTGTAATTAGGTCAGGTCGAAGAAGTG
>NW_019245384.1:0-1505 GCF_002742605.1 Olea europaea var. sylvestris | reverse complement strand
GAACCTGTGATCAATTTTACACAAATCCCAAACTATAGCACAGCACAATAAAGATAAGTCGAAACCTCAATTTTTACCAAAAATAAAATGAAATATACATATTGATACATAATACATAGTGAGCCCCATAACTATTTACAAGTGATGCAAAATTATATCTAGACATGAACATGCGTCCCAAAACACTGACTACATGTTCTATGAAGTGAGTCATACTAACAAAGTCTGTCGTGTGGCTCTGACTCCAAAGGCAAGGTTCAACTCCAAAAGATGCCCAGATTCTCAACTGCTGCCTGGTAAGGAAAAACGTACAAAAATATATGAGTTGATAGCTCAATGAGCGGAGAAGTTCAAAATAAATATAATTTTTCATTTATACATTTTTATCGAAAATCGAGTTTATTATCATTGATAACTTGCAAGATAACATCATATAATTATAGCCAAAACGTGAGACATTCACATCACGTGGTAAAATATCATCTCAAGTCATGATATAAACATAAGTTGATAACTATGCTATAATCTCATCACATCAAATGTGCTGAAAAATCCACCAAAAATGTACCCTCGGACTGAAATATATAATCCACCCCTCGAGCTAAAAACTTTCGCCACGAGCTTTTGGCCCCTTCGTGAACGAAAGTCGGTCTCAAAGACCTCTCATAATCAATTCTAGAACACGATCAAGGCCTCTCTATGAACTATATGTACACGATCAAGACCAACGTCAGGTCAAGACTCTCCGTATAGGATAGAACATGGCCAATGCTCCTCTGTGAACTAGAAGAAGTATATAATCATGTATACTTTTCTGGTCGATCTCAATATTATGTCTTTCATACCAAACAAATCGTAATATCACATGTCTTATATACCAAATCACAAATGTACCATAAATAATCCTTTATATTCCACATGTATTATAATAAAAGAGATTTTCATAATAATCATATAATCGAACACATATTTGCACATACCTTTATAATATACTTTATCATAAATACTTTTAAAAATATTTATAATTTTTCACTCACAGAACTATGTACGCCAAAATCAACTTGATTGGTATGATGTCTCGATATCTGTATCGTCGTCTGAAATATAACATAATTTTTAAATCAACAATTAACTAATTTAAGTAATTTCAATAATTAAATAGACGATACCCAAACTTAATTATTTCACGTTTAGGCGATTTCTAAAGTCTCTTTAATTACTGAAACTAATTTTTCTTTCATTTTACTCAATTTCATCATTTATTATACTTAACCCCTTCAATAAAATTAAATTTAATCTAACAACTATAAAATCAAACATAACCTTTCAATAAGTAACCTTTTACTTACCTT
Organism: Olea europaea var. sylvestris; assembly: GCF_002742605.1. NCBI lineage: Eukaryota > Viridiplantae > Streptophyta > Magnoliopsida > Lamiales > Oleaceae > Olea > Olea europaea. The sequence goes on along the minus strand of NW_019245384.1, from coordinate 153 downwards.
TCAAAATTGAGAATTTCAAGCCTAATAGTATAACTCACTTAATTCCTAACACGTTGGCGACTTTTCCCCTTTTTTTTCTTCTTTTTCTTCCTCTTTTCCCTTTTTTCCCCTCTTTTTCCTTTCTCTTTTTCTCTCTTCTCCTTCTCTGTACCC
>NW_019245383.1:0-1505 GCF_002742605.1 Olea europaea var. sylvestris | reverse complement strand
GGTTGATCGTTTTCGGTGAATTGCTAGTCTAATTCGATTGAAATCGAGCCAATGAAAAGTGATTTTTGATTTCATGATAACTTCAGGTTTGTTCGTTTTCGGATAATTGCTAGTCTAATTTGATTGGAATCGAGCCAACGAAAAGTGGTTTTTGATTTCATGATATCTTCAGGTTTGTTCATTTTTGGAGAAATACTAGTCTAATTCGATTGGAATCGAGCCAATGAAAAGTGATTTTTGATTTCATGATAACTTCGAGTCTGATCATTTTCGACAAATTGCTAGTCTAATTCGATTGGAATCGAGCCAATGTAAAGTGGCTTTCAATTTCATGATAACTACGGGTTTGATCGTTTTCGAAAAATTACTGGTCTAATTCGGTTGGAATCGAGCCAATGAAAAGTGGTTTTCAATTTCATGATAACTTCGGGTTTGATCATTTTCGACAAATTTCTAGTCCAATTCGATTGGAATCGAGCCAATGAAATGTAGTTCTTGATTTCATGATAACTTTGGGTTTGTTCTTTTTGGAGAAATGGTAGTCCAATTTGATTGGAATCGAGCCAATGAAAAGTGGTTTTTGATTACATGATAACTTCGAGTTTGTTCTTTTTCGTGAATTGCTAGTCTAACTCGATTGCAATCGAGCCGATGAAAAGTGGTTTTTGATTTCATGAAAAGTTCGGGGTTGATCGTTTTCGATGAATTGCCAGTCTAATTCGATTGGAATCGAGCCAATGAAAAGTGGTTTTTGATTACATGATAACTTCGAGTTTGTTCTTTTTCGTGAATTGCTAGTCTAACTCGATTGCAATACGAACCGATGAAAAGTGGTTTTTGATTTCATGAAAAGTTCGGTGTTGATCGTTTTCGATGAATTGCCAGTCTAATTGGATTGGAATCGAGCCAATGAAAAGTGGTTTTTGATTTCATAATAACTTCGGGTTTGATCATTTTCGGCGAATTGCTAGTCTAATTCGAGTGGAATCGAGCCAATGAAAAGTGGCTTTCGATTTTATGATAACTTCGGGTTTGATCGTTTTCAAAAAATTACTGGTCTAATTCAGTTGGAATCGAGCCAATGTAAAGTGGTTTTCAATTTCATGATAACTTCGGGTTTGATCATTTTCGGCAAATTGCTAGTCCAATTCGATTGGCATCGATCCAATGAAAATTTGTTTTTTATTTCTTGATAACTACGGGTTTGTTCCTTTTGGGAGAAATGCTAGTCCAATTCGATTGGAATCGAGCCCATGAAAAGTGGTTTTTGATTACATGATAACTTCGGGTTTGTTCTTTTTCGTGAATTGATAGTCTAACTCGATTGGAATCGAGCCAATGAAAAATAGTTTTTGATTTCATGAAAACTTCAGGTTTGATCATTTTCAGTTAATTGCTAATCTAATTCGATTTGAGTCGAGCCAATAAAAAGTTGTTTTGATTTCATGATAACTTTGGGTTTGATCATTTTCGGCAAATTGCTAGTCCAATTCGATTGGAATCGA
>NW_019245382.1:0-1505 GCF_002742605.1 Olea europaea var. sylvestris | reverse complement strand
GAAGTAGCATGAGGGTATGGATGCTTGCATTATTATTCTTCATCTCAAGGAGTTGTATGATGAACAATCACGTGTGGAAAGATATGAGACTTCTAAGCAACTGTATCATTGCAAAATGGTAGAAAGATCTTTAGTTAGAACTCATGTGCTGAAGATGATTGGCTGTATTGAGAATTGAGCCAATTGGGTTTTGTCATGGACCATGAACTAAGTATTGACTTGATTTTACAATCTCTACTAGAGAGTTATTCATAGTTCATCATGAACTTTAACATGAATAAGATCTTATGCACACTCCATGAGTTGATAAATATGCTTAACACTGTCGAGACTAATGTTATAGCTAGTACTATGCATGTCTTAGCCATTCAATCTTCCAAGTTCACTAAGAGGAAAAACAATAGAAGTTTTAAGAAAACATCCAAGAAGGCTAAGAGCAATAACAAAATAGTCAAACAAAATAAGGACAATACCAAGTCTGATAACCCGTGCTATTATTGTGGAGTGAAAGGTCATTAGAAGAGATACTGCAAGGCTTACCTCACAAGCTTGAAGGGAAAGCAGTCTTCTAAAGCTTCTACTTCAAATATTTTTGTTATCAAGGTTAACATGTTTACTGTATTCGTTTATTGGGTATTAGATACCGGATATGGATATCATATTTGTATAAATATGCAAGGTCTAAAGAAAAGTATTGCAGAAAAGATAAGTTGACTTGCGCGTGGAGAATGGAGTAAGATTTGCTATATTAGTTGTAGGAACATACTTCTTACCATTGCCTTTGGCTTAGTATTAGAATTAGCAAATTGCTATTTTGTTCTCGTCATTACTAAAAACATTATTTGTATTTCATATTTGGACATGAATGATTTTTCAATTAATGTTAAGAACAATCGTTATTCATTTTATCGAGATGATATCTTTTATGGTTGTGGTGCATCACAAAATGGCATTTATATTTTTGATACTAAGTCGTCTATTATGAGTATAAAAAATAAAAGGTAATAAAAATGATGATCTAACTAATACCTATCTTTGGCATTGTAGACTGGGTCATATCAATAAGAAACACATTTTCAAGTTACATAAAGATGGATACTTGGGGTCAAGTGATTTTGAATCATTTGACAAATACGAGTTGTGCCTATTAGGTAAGATAATCAAATTTCCTTTTACTGGAAAAAGAGCAATACCTGCTGAACTACTGGGCCTAATACATACTGATGTACGTTAACCCTTGTCAATCATCACTAGAGGTGGTTTCTTTTACTTTATCACATCTACTGATGATCATTCTAGATATAATTATGTATATCGAATGAATTTCAAGCATAAAGTGCTTGAAAAGTTCAAAAAATTCAAACTTAAAGTGGAGAAATAAACAAGTAAAAATATTCTCACGTTAAGATTAGATCGAGGTAGAGAATATCTAAAATGAGAATTTTTAGATTATAGAAAAGAGAAATGGATTCTCTCGCAATGGACTCTACCATATATACCGCAAC
>NW_019245381.1:0-1505 GCF_002742605.1 Olea europaea var. sylvestris | reverse complement strand
TACCAAGGTATCTCTGATGATGCTATAAGACTGCGTTTGTTCTCGCACACCTTGAGGGATAAAGCACTCGAATGGCTGGATTCTCTCCCGGTCGGAAGCATCACCACTTGGAATGAGCTAGCTCATAAATTCTGCACCAAGTTCTTCTCACCAGCTAAAGTAGCTAAAATGCGGCATGACATCTCAATATTCAACCAGATCGAGTCAGAATCATTTGAAGAGGCATGGAATCGTTTCAAGAACATGTTAAGGAAGTGCCCACAACATGGCTTTGACAAGAAGACTCAGATTTGATTTTTCTACACTGGATTACTCCCATCATTCAAGAGTATGGTGGATGCATCATCTGACGGGTCTATCTCTATAAGAACAATTGACGGAGCCTGTGAGTTGTTTGAAAGGATGGCTACAACTTCAGCTATGTGGTCTACAGATCGAGTAGTTCAGAAGAGAGCACCTGGGGTATATGAAGTAGATACTTACTCAGCACTGTCGGCGAAAATAGATTCTTATTCCATAAGGTTGAAAGCATTTCACAAACTGCCACTGCTAAGCAAGTTATGAAACAGAGTTGTGAAGAATGTGGAGCAGATCACAGTACTGCTACTTGCACAATTCTGGCACAAGGAGTAGAACATGCAGAATTTGCACAATGGGGTCAGCGCCAGCAGAATAACCCACATTCAGAAACCTTCAATCAAGGTTGAAGAAAACACCCAAACTTCTCTTGGAGCAACCAGAATTAAAATAGACCACAAGGGCAATATCAGCAGCAAGACAAAAAGCCAAATTTCGAAGATATGTTCGAGAAATTTATGACACACACCAATCAGTACATGGAAGCCAATAACCAATTTATGCGAAGGACGGAAACAATGCTTCAAGATCAAAGTGCAGCGATCAAGAACTTGGAGACACAAGTGGGACAGATAGCAATTTCCATAACGGGTAGAGCACCAGGAAACCTACCTAGCAATACTGAAGTTAACCCTAAGGAACATGCAAAGGCTATAACAATCAGAAGTGGAGTACAACTACCGGAACCACATGTAACAAGTTCGGGAGCCAATAAGGAATCAATGCCAACATTGGAGGAAGAAAGTGTGGAGCAAACTGACAATGCAACAGGAGATGAGGTTAAGAGGAATTCCAAGACATCACAGGGTAAAAATACTAATCCTGTTAACCCTCATGAGCCTCCTATTCTGTTTCCACAAAGGTTGAGATAGCACAAAATGGATCAGCAATACAGTAAGTTCCTTGAAGTCTTTAAGAAACTGCATATCAACATTCCATTTGCTGAAGCACTTGTCCAGATGCCGATCTATGCAAAATTCTTGAAGGATATCCTCTCCAACAAGCGAAAGATTGAAGAACACGAAACAGTAATGTTGATTGAGGAATGCAGGTTTTACTGTACCTTGCACTATTGGAGACTGTTATTTTGATAAAGCTTTGTGTGATTTGGGTGCAAGTATTAATCTAATGTCTCTTTCTGTTTTCAG
>NW_019245380.1:0-1505 GCF_002742605.1 Olea europaea var. sylvestris | reverse complement strand
TAGGATCTTTTTGTAACTTTGTTTAAATATATATGTACAGGTAGTTTATTGTTTGTATATTAAATTTCTTAATATTATGAATTTTCTTCCCATTTTATAGATATTACTCGGATGTTTATGCTTAATAAATAAATGGAAATTTTAAATATAAGGAAGGTCAAGAATTAATCAATTTTCCAAGAAAGTTTTGGCTTGTCATACTCAACTTGAAGAGCCTGCTGCAGAAATACTAATTAACATTTGTCATCGCATAATTTGTATTCATAGTCTAGTAAAAAAAGTGCATTTTTTTGGCTTATTATATAGGAATTTTAACAGCATTTTAGGACACAAAGACGAAATCATTGACTCGTTTTTTTGGCACTAAAGCTAGCTATTTATTTTGTGCTTTAGTCTTTATAAGGAGTGGTTAATTTTATTTATTTATTTTGTGCATTTACTAAGGACTTTATATATTTCAATAGCAGTTGAAGAAACTCAAGCTATGTTGTGATTCCATCTGCTCTTTTGTTAGCGCCTTGGACTTTCCACGGTCAAATTTCTATTATCTTGTTCGTGTTATTACATTCGATATGAGGTCTTTTCCTCTTTTGTTTCCCATCATAATGGCTTAACAGAAAAAGAAAAATGTAAAGAATTCAAAATTGTAAATCAAAATGTGTTTGCATGTCAATTAAACATGAAACTAGAAAAACAAAACAATTGGACGACAAACTTCAAATGTATGGAACTTAATTCTAACCTAAAAGAGAAAATGAAAAATCATTGACAAATGGAAATGACATTTGGTAGGCCAGACAAATGTAACTTAACTCATTTTTATTCCATATGCAAAATGCTTGCTTATTTTGCCGTGATAGTCTAAAATTACCATAATACGAGAAAGGGGAAACTTACACATCCGAAAACGGGGGAGTATAATAAAAAGTTTGATAACTATGATTTACGCACCCTAGTCGTAATCATCATGATCATGATATATTGAGTGCCTCCTTGGTCACTTTCAAACTTGCAACTTGAAGGAGATCGCGTATATTTACTTCGATACCCCTTATCCAGGAAGTCCATAGCTTCATCATATTCTTCATTAATATATTCAAATGCCATTCATATATACCATGAATCGACTTGCCCGGACCTTGGTTGATAGATTCTCCAACAAAATGTATGGATAAAAAATTATTTGATGGTTTATAAACAATTTATCAACCTTAATGAAACACCATCTTAAGATCCCCGAGCCCTATGCACAGATCTTTCGGAATGTTCATCACTGCAATTAAGGCCAACCTTATCTTGAGATCGAGATCCGTGACCGCAATGCAAAAACCTTTCTCGTTCAAGCCCGCAATGGGTATGTTATCCTCTTTCATGATCATGCATCCTACATTCAAGAGAAATTTTAAATATCAATAGTAAACCTCAAAGAATTTTTTTTTAAAACAATGCTTCAGAAGTGCTAATTTTTTAATTGCACCACCTTTTTTTTTTTTTTTTTTTTTTTA
>NW_019245379.1:0-1505 GCF_002742605.1 Olea europaea var. sylvestris | reverse complement strand
GAAACAAAAATCGCGCCGGGGCAATTTTAGCCATTTTTCGCGACGGTGTCAAAGCTGGCAGAAATTTGACTGGTTGATCGGAAACAAAAATCGCCCCTCGGCAGTTTCGTCATTTTTCGCTACGGTGTCGAAACTGGCTGAAATTTGACCGGTTGATCGGAAACAAAAATCGTGCCGGGGCAATTTCGTAATTTCTCGGACGGTGTCTAAACGGACTAAATTTTGGCTGGTTGATCGGAAACAAAAGTCACGCTGGGGCAAACTCGTCATTTTTCGCGACGGTGTCGAAACGGGCTGAAATTTGGCTGGTTGATCGGAAACAAAAATCACGCCTGGGCAATTTCGTCATTTTTCGTGACGGTGTCGAAACTGCCTGAAATTTGACTGGTTGATCGGAAAAAAAAATCGCGCCGGGGTAATTTTAGTCATTTTTCGCGACGGTGCCGGAACTGGCTGAAATTTGACTGGTTGATCGGAAACAAAAATCGCGCCGGGGCAATTTCGTCATTTTTCGCGACGGTGTCTAAACTGCCAAAAATTTCACTGGTTGATCGGAAAAAAAATCGCGCCGGGGCAATTTTAGTCAATTTTCGCGACGGAGTTGAAACTGGCAGAAATTCGACTGCTTGATCAGAAACAAAAATCGCGCCGGGGCAATTTTACTCATTTTCCGCGACGGCGTCGAAACTGGCTGAAATTTGACCGGTTAATCGGAAACAAAAATCGCGCCGGGGCAATTTTAGTCATTTTTCGCGACGGTGTCGAAACTGGCTTAAATTTGACCGGTTGATCGGAAACAAAAATCGCGCCGGGGCAATTATATTCATTTTTCGCGACGGTGTCGAAACTGGCTGAAATTTGATCGGTTGATAGGAAACAAAAATCGCGTCGGGGCAATTTTAGTCATTTTTCGCGACGGCGTCGAAACTGGCTGAAATTTGACTGATTGATCGAAAACAAAAATCGCGCCGGGGCAATTTTTGTCATTTTTGGCGACGGCGTCGAAACGGGCTGAAATTTGACTAGTTGACCGGAAACAAAAATCGTCCCAAGGCAATTTTATTCATTTTTCTTGACAGTGTCGAAACTGGCTGAAATTTGATTGGGTGATTGGAAACAAAAATCGCGCCGGGGCAATTTCGTCATTTTTCGCGACGGTGTCGAAACTGGCTGAAATTTGACTGGTTGATCGAAATCAAAAATCACGTCGGGGGCAATTTTTGTCATTTTTCGCTACGGTGTCGAAATTGGCTGAAATTTGACTGGTTAATCGGAAACAAAAATCGTGCCGGGGTAATTTCGTCATTTTTCGCGACGGTGTCAAAGGTGGCAGAAATTTGACTGGTTGATCGGAAACAAAAATCGCGCCGGGGAAGTTTTGTCATTTTTCGCGACGATGTCGAAACTGGCTGAAATTTGACCGGTTGATCGGAAACAAAAATCGCGCCGGGGCAATTTTAGCCATTTTTCGAGACGGTGTCGAAACGGGCTGAAATTTGGCTGGT
>NW_019245378.1:0-1505 GCF_002742605.1 Olea europaea var. sylvestris | reverse complement strand
AAAAAAAAAAAAGGATGACTGAAAAAAATTGAAGGATCTTTATTTATTAAAATCCACTCCAAATTTTTTTCTACTTGAAAGGTTTTTCAATTTCAAAATTGACTCTTCTCAAGGTCGGGATGATTATTTCTAGATTTTTAACAAATTGGTTCAAGATATTTATAATAATGATGAAAAGTATCTTAGTAATATAAAGCTATTATCTTGTTGAATATTATTCGTGATGTTTACAAAGATGTGAAAAATATTATTAAGTACAAGAGGGGGACACTTTAACACCTGATATTGTCATAAACTCTTTAAGAAGTAAGAATATGGAGTTGAGAGCTGAAAAATAATGGAAAAGTAGTGCTGAAGTTTACATGATCAGAGGTATACCTCAGGCTTAGCATAGTGAAAATCGAAAAAATCAAGACAATGGTGACTTGAGTGATGAGGGTGGTTAAAAAAAAGGTAAAAGTTGGGGTAAATCTAATTTGGAAGCGAGAGGTAAACAATGTTGTTGTTGCTGTAAAAATGAACACTTTATAAAAGACTATCTTAAAAAGAAAAATAAACAGAAAAAAAGTGGGAAGTAAGGTGAAATTTCAAGGTGGGAAGTAAGGTGAACTTTCCATTAGGTCTTGTTATGACCCGAGTGAAGTTTATTTGTGATAAACTCTTGTGTGGCTATTACTACATTTGCATCTGTGTGTGAAATTCAATTTTCATGAATAATTTGCTTGATTCTGATGTATTGTTTATTCTATTCTTCATTATGTTTGGTATGTATTTTTGCATGAACTTAAAAGTGACCATAACAATGTGTGTAACTTGTTGCATGCATAGTAGTTGAAATTACTATTGTATGGTTTGAAGCTAAGTGTGTTTTCACTTTGATAGGTGCATTAGTAATAAGTGGACCAACTAGTAATTTGAAGAATAGATGTCTAAAGGTACATTAGTGACATGTATGGGATTGGCATTTAGAACATGAGAGGTGAGGTGATTAAATACTTAGGTATTCTCTACCTGTTAAAATCCTGATCGTATATAATGAGAGAGTGATACTCTTATCACCTCTATTAGGTGAAAACCCATTATTTACCTAGTTTGAGAGATGTGGAGCAGTGATAGAGAAACATTCCATTAACTCAAGATCTTTAGTGGTTTACCAGTTAGGCTTGAAGAGTGATTAATCTAGCGAGCATTGTTGGGGATGAGTAGAATGCTTCAAGTACTTATAATGCTGACAAAACGAGTTGCCCAAACTAGAAAGTGGATTTATATTCTTGCCAATTAAATATCAATCACAAGAAGCTAGACAAAACTGATTTTCCTCTGACTTGATAATCACTTTGTAGGAAAATCTGTTGTTGGGACAAGATTAATTGGAGATTGATAAAATAATGAAATTAGACCCCAATAGGCATTTGATCCGTTTCTTGCCCAATTTTTTATGAAGAAAGCTCACGAGTTTTCTCAAATTAGATTGGCCTCATTAATATCTCCAAGCCCAAGCCCAA
>NW_019245377.1:0-80253 GCF_002742605.1 Olea europaea var. sylvestris | reverse complement strand
TCATTTTTGGCGAAATGCTAGTCTAGTTCGATTGGAATCGAGCCAGTGAAAGGTGGCTTTTGATTTCATGATAACTTCGGGCTTGTTTGTTTTTGGCAAATTTCTAGTCTAATTCATTTGGAATCGAGCCAATTAAAAGGTGTTTTTAATTTCATGATAACTTCAGGTTTGTTCGTTTTAGGTGAATTGCTAGTCTAATTAGATTGGAATCGAGCAAATAAAACGTGGTTTTTAATTTCTTGATAAAATTGGGTTTGTTCGTTTTTGGCGAATTGCTAGTCTAATTCGATTGGAATCAAGCCAATGAAAAGTAGTTTTTAAATTCACGACATGTTCTGGTTTGTTCTTTTTTTGTGAAGAGCCAGTCTAATTCGATTGGAATCCAGCCAATGAAAAGTGGTTTTTAATTTCATGATAACTTAGGGTTTGTTCATTTTTGGCAAATTGCTAGTCCAATTTGATTGGAATCGAGCCATTAAAAAGTTGTTTTTGTTTTCTTGATAACTCCTGGTTTGTTCATTTTTGGCGAATTGCTAATATAATTCGTTCATAATCGAGCCAATGAAAATTGGCTTTTGACTTCAAGATAACTTTGGGTTTGTTCGTTTTTGCGAAATGCTAGTCCAATTCTATTGGAATCGAGCCAATGAAAAGTGGCTTTTGATTTCATGATAACTTCGGGTTTGTTCTTTTTGGCGAATTTCTAATCTGATTCGATTGGAATTGAACTAATGAAAAGTGGTTTTTGATTTCATGATAAATTCGGGGGAGTTCATTTTTGGCGAATTGCTTGTCTAATTCGATTGGAATCGAGCCAATGAAAAGTGGTTTTTGATTTCATGATAACTTCGGATTTGTTCGTTTCTGGGGAATTGCTAGTCTAATTCGATTGGAATCGAGCGAATGAAAAGTGATTTTTGATTTTATGATAACTCAGGGTTTGTTCATTTTCGACAAATTGCTAGTCTAATTCAATTGGAATAGATCCAATGAAAATTGGTTTTTCATTTCATCATAACTTCGGGTTTGTTCATTTTTGACGAAATGCTAGCCCAATTCGATTGGAATCGAGCCAGGGAAAGGTGGCTTTTGATTTCATGATAACTTCGTGCTTGTTTGTTTTTGGCGAATTTCTAGTCTAATTCATTTGGAATCGAGCCAATGAAAAGGGGTTTTTAATTTCATGATAACTTTGGGTTTGTTTGCTTCAGGTGAATTGCTAGTCTAATTCGATTGGAATCGAGCAAATAAAATGTGGTTTTTGATTTCTTGATACATCGGATTTCTTCATTTTTGGCGAATTGCTAGTCTAATTCGATTGGAATCAAGCCAATGAAAAGTAGTTTTTGAATTCATGACATGTTCTCGTTTGTTCTTTTTTTTTTTTTTGTGAATAGCCAGTCTAATTTGATTGGAATCGATCCGTTGAAAGTGGTTTTTTATTTCATGGTAACTTCGGATTTGTTCATTTTTTGCGAAATGCTAGTCAATTCGATTGGAATCTAGCCAGTGAAAAGTGGCGTTTGATTTCATGATAACTTTGAGTTTGTCTTTTTGGCGAATTACTAGTCTGATTCGATTGAAATTGAGCCAATGAAAAGTGGTTTTTGATTTCATGATAAATTCGGGGTAGTTCATTTTTTGCAAACAGCCAGTCTAATTCGATTGGAATAGATTCAATGAAAAGTGGTTTTTAATTTCAAGATAACTTCGGGTTTGTTCGTTTTTGGCGAAATGCTAGTGAATTCGATTGGAATCGAGCCAATGAAAAGTGGCTTTTGATTTCATGATAACTTCGGGTTTGTTTTTTATGGCGAATTGCTGGTCTAATTCGATTGGAATACAGCCAATGTAAAGTGGTTTTTGATTTAATTATAAATTCGGGTTTGTTCGTTTTTGATGGAATTCCAGTCCAATTTGATTGGACTCGAGCCAATGTAAAGTGGCTTCTGATTTCTTGATAACTTCGGGCTTGTTCTTTTTGGGGAATTGCTAGTCTAATTTGATTGGAATTGAACCAATGAAAAGTGGCTTTTGATTTCATGATAAATTCAGGGTAGTTCATTTTTGACGAATTGCTAGTCTAATTTGATTGGAATCGAGCCAATGAAAAGTTGTTTTTGATTTCATGATAACTTCGGGTTTGTTCATTTTTGGGAATTGGTAGTCTAATTCGATTGGAATCGAGCGAATGAAAAGTGATTTTTGATTTTATGGTAATTTAGTGTTTGTTCATTTTCGACGAATTGCAAGTCTAATTCAATTGGAATAGATCCAATGAAGAGTGGTTTTTGATTTCACGATAACTTCGGGTTTGTTCGTTTTTGGCGAAATGCTAGTCCAATTCGATTGGAATCGAGCCAATGAAAAGTGGCTTTTGATTTCATGATAACTTCGGGTTTGTTCTTTTTGGCGAATTACTGGTCTGATTCGATTGGAATAGAGCCAATGAAATGTGGTTTTTGATTTCATTATAATTTCGGGTTTGTTCGTTTTTGACGAAATGCTAGTCAACAGCCAGTCTAATTCGATTGGAATAGATCCAATGAAAAGTGGTTTTCGATTTCAAGATAAATTTGGGTTTCTTCGTTTTTGGCGAAATGCTAGTGAGTTCGATTGGAATCAAGCCAATGAAAAGTGGCTTTTGATTTCATGATAACATCGGATTTGTTTTTTTTTTTTGGAAAATTGCTGGTCTAATTCGATTGGAATACAGCCAATGCAAAGTGGTTTTTGATTTCGTTATAAATTCGGGTTTGTTCATTTTTGGCGAAATGCTAGTCCAATTTGATTGGACCCGAGCCAATGAAAAGTGACTTTTGATTTCATGATAACTTCGGGCTTGTTCTTTTTGGCGAATTGCTAGTCTAATTTGATTGGAATTGAGCCAATGAAAAGTTGTTTTTGATTTCATGATAACGTCGGGTTTGTTCATTTTTGGCGAATTGCTTGTCTAATTCGATTGGTATCGAGGAAATGAAAAGTGGCATTAGATTTCATGATAACTTCAGGTTTGTTTGCTTTTTGCAAAATGCTAGTCTAATTCGATCGGAATCGAACCAATGAAAAGTAGTTTTTTTATTTCATGATAACTTCGGGTTTGTTCATTTTTAGCGAAATGCTTGTTAATTCGATTGGAATCGAGCCAGTGAAAAGTGGCTTTTGATTTCATGATAACTTTGATTTTGTCTTTTTAGCGAATTGCTAGTCCGATTTGATTGGAATTGAGCCAACAAAAAGTGTTTTTTGATTTCATGATCAATTCGAGGTAGTTCATTTTTTTGCGAACAGCGAGTCTAATTCGATTGGAATAGATCCAATGAAAAGTGGTTTTCTATTTCAAGATAACTTCGGGTTTCTTCGTTTTTGGCGAAATGCCAGTGAATTCGATTGGAATCTAGCCAATGAAAAGTGGCTTTTGATTTCATGATAACTTCGGGTTTCTTCATTTTTGGCGAAATGCTAGTTAATTCAATTGGAATTGAGCCAGTAAAAAGTGGTTTTTGAATTCACGACATGTTCTAGTTTGTTCGTTTTTTTTGTGAAAGGCCAGCCTAATTTGATTGGACTCGATCCAATGAAAAGTGGTTTTTTATTTCATGATAACTTCGGGTTTTTTCATTTTTGGCAAAATGCTAGTCAATTCGATTGGAATCGAGCCAGTGAAAAGTGGCTTTTGATTTCATGATAACTCCGAGTTTGTTCATTTTGGTGAATTGTTAGTCTGATTCGATTGGAATTGAGCCAACAAAAAGTGGTTTTTGATTTCATGATAAATTCGGGGTAGTTCATTTTTTGCGAACAGCCAGTCTATTTCGATTGGAATAGATCCAATGAAAAGTGGTTTTTAATTTCAAGATAACTTCGGCTAGTGAATTCGATTGGAATTGAGCCAATGAAAAGTGGCTTTTGATTTCATGATAACTTCGGGTTTGTTTTTTCTGGCGAATTGCTTGTCTAATTCGATTGGAATACAGCCAATGTAAAGTGGGTTTTGATTTCATTATAAATTCGGGTTTGTTCATTTTTCGTGAAATGCCAGTCCAATTTAATTGGACTCGAGCCCAAAAAAAGTGGCTTTTGATTTCATAATAACTTCGGGCTTTTTCTTTTTGGCGAATCGCTAGTCTAATTTGATTGGAATTGAGCCAATGAAAAGTGATTTTTGAGTTCATGATAAATTAGGGGTAGTTCATTTTTGGCAAATTGCTAGTCTAATTAGATTGGAATCGGGCCAATGAAAAGTTGTTTTTGATTTCATGATGACTTCGGGTTTGTTCGTTTTTGGGGAATTGCTAGTCTAATTCGATTGGAATCGAGCGAATGAAAAGTGATTTTTGGTTTTATGGTAATTTAGGGTTTGTTCGTTTTCTACGAATTGCTAGTCTAATTCAATAGGAATAGATCCAATGAAGAATGGTTTTTGATTACATGAAAACTTCGGGTTTGTTCGTTTTTGGCGAAATGCTAGTCCAATTCGATTGGAATTGAGCAAATGAAAAGTGGCTTTTGATTTCATGACAACTTCGGGATTGTTCTTTTTGGCGAATTGCTAGTCTGATTCAATTGGAATTGAGCCAACAAAAAGTGGTTTTTGATTTCATGATAAATTTAGGGTAGTTCATTTTTTGCGAACAGCCAGTCTAATTCGATTGGAAAAGATCCAACGAAAAGTGGTTTTTGATTTCATGATAACTTTGAGTTTGTTCGTTTTGAGCGAAATGCTAGTCAATTCGATTGGAATCGAGCCAATGAAAAGTGGCTTTTGATTTCGTGATAACTTCGGGTTTGTTCTTTTTGGCGAATTGCTGGTCTAATTCGATTGGAATAGAGCCAATAAAAAGTCCTTTTTGTTTTCTTGATAACTTCTGGTTTGTTCGTTTTTGGCGAATTGCTAATATAATTCATTCGTAATCGAGTCAATGAAAATTCACTTTTGATTTCAAGATAACTTCGGGTTTGTTCGTTTTTGCGAAATGCTAGTCTATTTCGATTGGAATCGAGCCAATGAAAAATGGCTTTTGATTTCATGGTAACTTCGGGTTTGTTCTTTTTGGCGAATTGCGAGTCTAATTCGATTGGAGTCGAGCCAGTGAAAAGTGGTTTTTGATTTCGAGATAACTTCGGGTTTGTTCTTTTTTGGGGAATTACTAGTCTGATTTGATTGGAATCGAGCGAATGAAAAGTGATTTTTGATTTTATGATATCTTAGGGTTTGTTCGATTTCGACGAATTGCTAGTCTAATTCAATTGGAATAGATCTAATGAAAAGTGGTTTTCGAGTTCATGATAACATCAGGTTTGCTCATTTTTGGCGAAACGATAGTCCAGTTCGATTGGAATCGAGCCAATGAAAAGTGGCTTTTGATTTCTTGATAACTTAGGGCTTGTTAGTTTTTGGCGAATTTCTAGCCTAATTCGATAGGAATTGAGCCAATGAAAAGGGATTTTTTCTTTCGGAATAACTTCGGGTTTGTTCATTTTTGGCGAATTGCTAGTCTAATTCAATTGGAATCAAGCCAATGAAAAGTGGTTTTAGAATTCACGACATGTTCGGGTTTGTTCATTTTTTTTTGCGAACAGCCAGTCTAATTCGATTGGAATCGATCCATTGAAAAGTGGTTTTTGATTTCATGATAACTTAGGGTTCGTTCATTTTTGGCAAATTGCTAGTCTAATTTGATTGGAATCGAGCCATTGAAAAGTGATTTTTGTTTTCTTGATAATTTCTGGTTTGTTCATTTTTGGCGAATTGCTAATATAATTCATTTGTAATCGAGCTAATGAAAATTGGCTTTTGACTTCAAGATAACTTCGAGTTTGTTCGTTTTTGCGGAAAGCTAGTCCAATTCGATTGGAATCGAACCAATGAAAAATGGCTTTTGATTTCATGATAACTTCGGGTTTGTTCTTTTTAGCAAATTGCTAGTCTAATTCGATTGGAATTGAGCCAATGAAAAGTGGTTTTTGATTTCATGATAAATTCAGGGCAGTTCATTTTTTGCAAATTGCTAGTCTAATTCGATTGGAATCAAGCCAATGAAAAGTGGTTTTTGATTTCCTAACAACTTCGGGTTTGTTCGTTTTTGGGGACTTGCTATTCTAAGTCGATTGGAATCGAGCGAATGAAAAGTGGTTTTTGATTTCATGATGACTTAGGTTTGTTCATTTTTGGGAAATTGCTAATCTAATTCGATTGGAATAGATCCAATGACAACTGGTTTATGATTTCATGATAACTTTGAGTTAGTTCATTTTTGCCTAATTGCTAGTCTAATTTGATTGGAAATGAGCCAATGAAAAGTGGCTTCTGATTCCATGAAAACTTCGGGCCTGTTCATTTTTGGTGAATTGCTACTCTAATTCGGTTGGAATCGAGCCAAAGAAAAGTGGCTTTTGATTTCATGATAACTTCGGGTTTGTTCATTTTTGGAGAATTCCTAGTCTAATTCGACTGGAATAGATCCAATGAAAAGTGGCTTTTGATTTCATGATAACTTCAAGTTTGTTCATTTTTGACCAATTGCTAGTCTAATTCGATTGGAATCGAGCCAACAAAATTTAGTTCTTGATTTCATGATAGCTTAGGGTTTAGTCAATTTTGGCGAATTCCTAGTCCAATTCGATTGGAATAGATCAAATTAAAATTGGCTTTTGATTTCATGATAACTTCGGGTTTTTTCAATTTTGGCAAATTGCTAGTATAATTCGATTGGAATCAAGCCAATGAAAAGTGGTTTTTGATTTCATGATAACTTAGGGTGTGATCATTTTTGGCGGATTGCTAGTCCAATTCGATTGGAATTGCGCCAATGAAAATTGGTTTTTGATTTCATGATAACTTCGGGTTCGTTTATATTGGGCGAATTGCTAGTCTAATTCAATTGGAATCGAGCCAATGAAAAGTGGTTTTTGATTTCATGATAGATTAGGGTCTGTTCATTCTGGGCGAATTCCTAGCTAATTCGATTGGAATAGATCCAATGAAAAGTGGCTTTTGATTTCATAATAACTTCGGGTTTTTTCCTTTTTGGCGAATTGCAAGTCTTATACGATTGGAATCAAGCCAATGAAAAGTAGTTTTTGATTTCATTATAGATTAGGGTTTTTTCTTTTTTGGAGAATTCTTAGTCTAATTCGATTGGAATAGATCCAATGAAAAGTGGCTTTCGATTTCATGATAACGTTGGGGTTTGTTTGTTTTGGCGATTTGCTAGTCTAATTCGACAGGAATCGAGCCAATGAAAAGTAATTTTTGATTTAATGATAACTTCGGGTTTGTTCATTTTTGTGGAATTGCTAGTCTAATTCGATTGTAATCGAGCAAATGAAAAGTGGTTTTTGATTTAATGATAACTTAGGAATTTTTCATTTTTGGTGAATTGCTAGTCTAATTCGATTGGAATAGATCCAATGAAAAGTGGTTTTTGATTTCATGATAACTTCGGGTTTGTTCATTTTTGGCGAAATGGTAGTCAATTCGATTGGAATCAAGCCAATGAAAAGTGGCTTTTGATTTCATGATAACTTCGGGTTTTTTTTGTCGAATTGCAGGTCTAATTCGATTGGAATACAGCCAATATAAAGTTGTTTTTGATTTCATTATAAATTTGGGTTTGTTCCTTTTTGGTGAAATGCTAGTCCAATTTGATTGGAACTGAGCCAATGAAATGTGGTTTTTGATTTCATGATAACTTTGGGTTCGTTTTTTTGTCGAATTGCAGGTCTAATTCGATTGGAATACTTCCAATACAAAGTGGTTTTTGATTTCATTATAAATTTGGGTTTGTTCGTTTTTGGCGAAATGCTAGTCAATTCGATTGGAATCGAGCCAATGAAAAGTGGCTTTTGATTTCATGATAACTTCGAGTTTGTTCTTTTTGGCGAATTGCTGGTCTGATTCGATTGGAATAGAACCAATGAAGAGTGGTTTTTGATTTCTTGATAACTTCGGGTTTGTTCTTTTTGGCGAATTGCTAGCCTAATTCGATTGGAATAGAGCCATTGAAAAGTGGTTTTTGATTTCATGATAAATTCAGGGTTGTTCGTTATTGTTGAATTGCTAGTCTAATTCGATTGGAATCTAGCTAATGAAAAGTGGTTTTTGATTTCCTGATAACTTCGGGTTTGTTCATTTTCGAGGAATTGCAAGTCTAATTCGATTGGAATCGAGCGAATGAAAAGTGGTTTTTGATTTCATGATAACTTAGGGTTTGTTCATTTTTGGTGAATTTCTAATCTAATTCGATTGGAATAGATCTAATGATAAGTAGTTTTTCATTTCATGATAACTTCAAGTTAGTTCATTTTTGCGGAATTGCTAGTCTAATTTGATTGGAATCGAGCAAATGAAAAGTGGCTTTTGATTTCACAATAACTTTGGGCTAGTTCATTTTTAGCGAATTGCTACTGTAATTCGATTTGAATCGAGCCAATGAAAAGTGGTTTTTGATTTCATGATAACTTCAGGTTTGTTCGTTTTTGGCGAATTGCTAGTCTGATTTCATTAGAATCGAGCCAATGAAAAGTGGTTTTTGATTTCATGATAACCTCAGGTTTGTTCATTTTTAGCAAATTGCTAGTCTAATTCGATTGGAATCAAGCCAATGAAAAGTGGTTTTTGAATTCATGACATCTTCGGGTTTGTTCATTTTTTGCGAATAGCCAGTCTAATTTGATTGGAATCGAGCCAATGAAAAGTGGTTTTTGATTTCATGATAACTTCTAGTTTGTTTGTTTTTGGCGAACTAATAGACTAATTCGATTGGAATCGAGCCAATGAAAAGTGGTTTTTGATTTCATGATAACTTCGGGTTTGTTCGTTTTTCGGAAATTGCAAGTCTAATTTGACTGGAATTGAGCGAATGAGAAGTAGTTTTTGATTTCATGATAACTTAGGGTTTGTTCATTTTTGACGAATTGCTAGTCTAATTCAATTGGAATAGATCCAGTGAAAAGAGTTTTTGATTTCATGATAACTTCGGGTTTTTTCGTTTTTGGCAAAATGCTAGTCCAATTCAATTGGAATTGAGCCAATGAAAAGTGGTTTTTCATTTCATGAGAACTTTGGGCTTGTTCATTTTTTTACGAATTTCTAGTCTAATTCGATTGGAATCGAGCCAATGAAAAGGGGCTTTTGATTTCATGATAACTTCGGGTTTGTTCGTTTTTGGCGGATTGCTAGTCTAATTCGATTGGAATCGAGCAAATGAAAAGTGGTTTTTGATTTCTTGATAACTTTGGGTTTGTTCGTTTTTGGCGAATTGCTAGTCTAATTCGATTGGAATCGAGCCAATGAAATGTGGTTTTTGAACTCACGACATGTTCGGGTTTGTTCATTTTTTTGTGAACAGCTAATCTAACTCGATTGGAATCGAGCAAATGAAAATTGGTTTTTGATTTAATGATAACTTAGGGTTTGTTCATTTTTGGCGAATCGCTAGCCTAATTTGATTGGAATCGAGCCATTAAAAAGTCCTTTTTGTTTTCTTGATAACTTCTAGTTTGTTCGTTTTTGGGGAATTGCTAATATAATTCGATTGTAATCGAGCTAATGAAAATTGACTTTTGACTTCAAGAGAACTTCGAGTTTATTCATTTTTGCAAAATGCTAGTCCAATTCGATTGGAATCGAGCCATTGAAAAGTGACTTTTGATTTCATGATAACTTCGGGTTTGTTCTTTTTGGCGAATTGCTAGTCTAATTCGATTGGAATTGAGCCAATGAAAAGTGGTTTTTGATTTCGTGATAAATTCGGGGTGTTTCATTTTTGGTAAACTGCTAGTCTAATTCGATTGGAATTGAGCCAATGAAAAGTGGTTTTTGATTTCATGATAACTTCGGATTTGCTCATTTTTGGCGAATTGCTAGTCTGATTCGATTGGAATCGAGACAATGAAAAGTAATTTTTAATTTCATGATAACTTCGGGGTTGTTCTTTTTGGCGAATTGCTAGTCTAATTCGATTGAAATCGAGCCAATGAAAAGTGGCTTTTGATTTCATGATAACTTCGAGTTTGATCATTTTTGGCGAATTGCTAGTCCAATCTGATTGTAATTGAGCCAATGAAAATTGGTTTTTCATTTCAAGATAGCTTAAAGTTTGTTCATTTTTGGAGAATTCCTAGTCTAATTCGATTGGAATAGATCCTATGAAAAGTGGCTTTTGATTCTATGATAACTTCAGGTTTGTTCATTTTTGACGAATTGCCAGTCTAATTCGATTGGAATCGAGGCAATGAAAAAGTGGTTTTTGATTTCATGATAGCTTAGGGTTTGTTCATTTTTGGTGAATTCATAGTCTAATTAAATTGGAATAGATCCAATAAAAAGTGGCTTTTGATTTCATTACAAGTTCGGGTTTTTTCATTTTTGGCGAATTGCTAGTATAATTCAATTGGAATCAAGCCAATGAAAAGTGGTTTTTTATTTCATGATAACTTCGGGTTTGATAATTTTTGGCGAATTGCTAGTCCAATTTGATTGGAATTGCGCTAATGAGAAGTGGTTTTTGATTCCAAGATAACTTCGGGTTCGTTCATTTTTGACGAATTGCTAGTCGAATTCGATTGGAATTGAGCAAATGAAAAGTGGTTTTTGATTTCATGGTGGCTTAGGGTTTTTTTCATTTTTGGAGAATTCCTAGTCTAATTCGATTGGAATAGATCCAATGAAAAGTGGCTTTTTATTTCATGATAACTTTGGGGTTTGTTTGTTTCTGGCAAATTGCTAGTCTAATTTGACCAGAATCTAGCCAATAAAAAGTTGTTTTTGATTTCACGACGACTACGGGTTTGTTTGTTTTTGGGGAATTGCTTGTCCAATTCAATTGTAATCGAGTGAATGAAAAGTGATTTTTGATTTAACGATAACTTAGGTTTTGTTCGTTTTTAGTGAATTGCTAGTCTAATTTGATTGGAATAGACCCGATGAAAAGTGGTTTTTGATTTCATGATAACTTCGGGTTTGTTCGTTTTTGGCGAAATGCCAGTCAATTCCATTGGAATCGAGCCAACGAAAAGTGGCTTTTGATTTCATGATAACTTCAGGCTTGTTCTTTTTGGCAAATTGTTGTTCTAATTCGATTGGAATAGAGCCAATGAAAAGTGGTTTTTGATTTCATGATAACTTCGGGTTTGTTCTTTTTTACGAATTACTAGTCTAATTCGAATGGAATAGAGCCATTGAAAAGTAGTTTTTGATTTCGTGATAACTTCGGGTTTGTTCTTTTAGGCGAATTGCTAGTCTAATTCGATTGGAATATATCCAATGAAAGGTGGTTTTTGATTTCATGATAACTTCGGGTTTGTTCGTTTTTGGCGAAATACTAGTCCATTCGATTGGAATCGACCCAATGAAAAGTGGCTTTTGATTTCATGATAACTTCAGTTTTATTCTTTTTGGCGATTTGTTGGTCTAATTCGATTGGAATAGAACCAATGAAGAGTGGTTTTTGATTTCGTGATATCTTCGGGTTTATTCTTTTTGACGAATTGCTAGTCTAATTCGTTTGGGCCATTGAAAAGTGGTTTTTTATCTCATGATAAATTCAGGGTTGTTTGTTTTTCTTGAATTGCTAGTCTAATTCGATTGGAATTTAGTCAACGAAAAGTGGTTTTTGATTTCATGATAACTTCGGGTTTGTTCGTTTTTGGGGAATTGCTAGTCGAATTAGATTGGAATCGAGCGAATGAAAAGTGATTTTTTATTTTATGGTAATTTAGGGTTTGTTCATTTTCGACGAATTGCTAGTCTAAATCAATTGGAATAGATCCAATGAAGAGTGGTTTTTGATTTCATGATAACTTCGGGTTTGTTCGTTTTTGGCGAAATGCTAGCCCAATTCGATTGGAATCGAGCCAATGAAAAGTGGCATTTGATTTCATAATAACTTCGGGCTTGTTCGTTTTTGGCGAATTTTTAGTCTAAAATCATTTGTAATCGAACCAATGAAAAGGGGTTTTTAATTTCATGATAACTTCGGGTTTGTTCGTTTCTAGCGAAATGCTAGTCCAATTCAATTGGAATCGAGCCAACGAAAAGTGGGTTTTGATTTCATGATAACTTTGGACTTGTTCATTTTTTGCGAATTTCTAGTCTAATTCGATTGGAATCGAGCCAATGAAAATGGGTTTTTGATTTCATGATAACTTCGGGTTTGTTCGTTTTTGGCTAATTTCTAGCCTAATTCGATTGGAATCGAGCCAATGAAAAGTGGTTTTTGATTTCTTGATAACTTCGGGTTTGTTCGTTTTTGGCCAATTGCTAGTTTAATTCGATTGGAATCAAGCCAGTGAAAAGTGGTTTTTGAATTCACGACATGTTCGGGTTTGTTCATTTTTTTTGTGAACAGCCAATCTAATTCGATTGGAATCGAGCAAATGAAAATTGGTTTTTGATTTAACGATAACTTAGGGTTTGTTCATTTTTGGCGAATTGCTAGCCTAATTTGATTGGAATCGAGCCGTTGAAAAGTGGCTTTTGTTTTCTTGATAACTTCTGGTTTGTTCATTTTTGGGGAATTGCTAATATAATTCGATTGTAATCGAGCTAATGAAAATTGGCTTTCGACTTCAAGAGAACTTCGAGTTTATTCATTTTTGCAAAATGCTAGTCCAATTCGATTGGAATCGAGCCATTGAAAAGTGACTTTCGATTTCATGATAACTTCGGGTTTGTTCTTTTTGGCGAATTGTTAGTCTAATTCGATTGGAATTGAGCCAATGAAAAGTGGTTTTTGATTTCACGATAAATTCAGGGTAATTCATTTTTGGGGAACTGCTAGTCTAATTCGATTGGAATCTAGCCAATGAAAAGTGGTTTTTGATTTCATGATAACTTCGAGTTTGTTCATTTTTGGTGAATTGCTAGTCTGATTCGATTGGAATCGAGACAATGAAAAGTAATTTTTAATTTCATGATAACTACGGTGTTGTTCTTTTTGGCGAATTGCTAGTATAATTCGATCGAAATCGAGACAATGAAAAGTAATTTTTAATTTCAAGATAACTACGTTGTTGTTCTTTTTGGCGAATTGCTAGTCTAATTCGATTGAAATCATGCCAATGAAAAGTGGTTTTTGATTTTATGATTGCTTCGGGTTTGATCATTTTTGGCGAATCGCTAGCCCAATCCGTTTGGAATTGAGCCAATGAAAATTGGTTATTGATTTCATGATAGCTTAGGGTTTGTTCATTTTTTGGAGAATTCCTAGTCTAATTCGATTGGAATAGATCCAATGAAAAGTGGCTTTTGATTTCATGATAACTTCGGGTTTGTTAATTTTTGACGAATTGCCAGTCTAATTCGATTGGAATCCAGCCAATGAAAAGTGTTTTTAATTTCATGATAACTTAGGGTTTGTTCATTTTTGGCAAATTGCAAGTCTAATTTGATTGGAATCAAGCCATTAAAAAGTGGTTTTCGTTTTCTTGATAACTTCTGGTTTGTTCGTTTTTGGCGAATTGCTAATATAATTCATTTGTAATCGAGCCAATGAAAATTGGCTTTTGACTTCAAGATAATTTCGGGTTTGTTCGTTTTTACGAAATGCTAGTCCATTTGGATTGGAATCGAGCCAATGAAAAATGGCTTTTAATTTCATGATAACTTCGGGTTTGTTCTTTTTGGCAAATTGCTGGTCTAATTTGATTTGAATCCAGCCAATGAAAATTGGTTTTTGATTTCAAGATAACTTCGGGTTTGTTCTTTTTTGGGGAATTACTGGTCTGATTCGATTGGAATCGTGCAAATGAAAAGTGATTTTTGATTTTATGATAACTTAGGGTTTGTCCATTTTCGACGAATTGCTTATCTAATTCAATTGAAATAGATCTAATGAAAAGTGGTTTTTGAGTTCATGATACCTTCAGGTTTGTTCGTTTTTGGCGAATTGATAGTCCAGTTCGATTGGAATCGAGCCAATGAAAAGTGGCTTTTGATTTCATGATAACTTAGGGCTTGTTCATTTTTGGCAAATTTCTAGTCTAATTCGATAGGAATCGAGCCAATGAAAAGGGGTTTTTGATTTCATGATAACTTCGGGTTTGTTCATTTTTGGCCAATTGCTAGTCTAATTCGATTGGAATCAAGCCAATGGAAAGTGGTTTTTGAACTCACGACATGTTTGGGTTTGTTCGTTTTTTTTTGTGAACAGCTAGTCTAATTCGATTGGAATCGAGCAAATGAAAATATGTTTGTGATTTAATGATAACTTAGGGTTTGTTCATTTTTGGCGAATTGCTAGCCTAATTTGATTGGAATCGAGCCATTGAAATGTGGTTTTTCTTTTCTTGATAATTTCAGGCTTGTTCGTTTTTGGGGAATTGCTAATATAATTTGATTGTAATCGAGCTAATGAAAATTGGCTTTTGACTTCAAGATAATTTCGAGTTTATTCGTTTTTGTGAAATGCTAGTCCAATTCGATTGGAATAGAGCCATTGAAAAGTGACTTTTGATTTCATGATAACTTCGGGTTTGTTCTTTTTGGCGAATTGCTAGTCTAATTTGATTGGAATTGAGCCAATGAAAAGTGGTTTTTGATTTCATGATAAATTCGGGGTAACTCATTTTTGGTGAACTGCTAGTCTAATTCGATTGGAATCGAGCCAATGAAAAGTGGTTTTTGATTTCATGATAACTTCGGGTTAGTTCATTTTTGACTAATTGCTAGTCTGATTCAATTGGAATCGAGACAATGAAAAGTAGTTTTTAATTTCGTGATAACTTCGGGGTTGTTCTTTTTGGCGAATTGCTAGTCTAATTCGATTGAAATTGAGCCAATGAAAAGTGGTTTTTTGTTTCATGATAACTTCGGGTTTGATCATTTTTGGCGAATTGGGTGTCCAATCCGATTGGAATTGAGCCAATGAAAATTGGTTTTTGATTTCAAGATAGCTTAAGGTTTGTTCTTTTTGGAGAATTCCTAGTCTAATTCGATTGGAGTAGATCCAATGAAAAGTGGCTTTTGATTTCATGATGACTTCGGGTTTGTTCATTTTTGACGAATTGCTAGTCGAGTTCGATTGGAATCGAGCCAATGAAAAGTGGTTTTTGATTTCATGATAGCTTAGGGTTTGTTCATTTTTGGCGAATTCCTAGTCTAATTCATTTGGAATAGATCTAATGAAAAGTGGCTTTTGATTTCATGATAACTTCGGGTTTTTTTCATTTTTCGCGAATTGCTAGTATAATTCGATTGGAATCGAGCCAATGAAAAGTTGTTTTTGATTTCATGATAACTTCTGGTTTGATTATTTTTTGCGAATTGCTAGTCCCATTCGATTGGAATTGCGCCAATGAGATGTGGTTTTTGATTTCATGATAACTTCGAGTTCGTTCATTTTTGGCGAATTGCTAGTCGAATTCGATCGGAATTGAGCCAATGAAAAGTGGTTTTTGATTTCATGATAGCTTAGGGTTTTTTTCATTTTTGGAGAATTCCTAGTCTAATTTGATTGGAATAGATCTAATGAAAAGTGGCTTTTTATTTCTTGATAACTTCAAGGTTTGTTTGTTTTTGGCGAATTGCTAGTCTAATTTGACCGGAATCGAGCCAATGAAAAGTGATTTTTTATTTCACGATAACTACGGCTTTGTTCGTTTTTGGGGAATTGCTTGTCCAATTCAATTGTAATCGAGCGAATGAAAAGTGGTTTTTGATTTAACGATAACTTAGGGTTTGTTCATTTTTAGTGAATTGCTAGTCTAATTCGATTGGAATAGACCCAATAAAAAGTGATTTTTGATTTCATGATAACTTTGGGTTTGTTCGTTTTTGGCGAAATGCTAGTCAATTCCATTGGAATCGAGCCAATGAAAAGTGGCTTTTGATTTCATGATAACTTCGGGTTTGTTCTTTTTGGCGAATTGCTGGTCTAATTCGATTGGAATAGAGCCAATGAAAAGTGATTTTTGATTTCATGATAACTTCGGGTTTGTTCTTTTTTACGAATTGCTAGTCTAATTCGATTGGAATAGAGCCATTGAAAATTAGTTTTTTATTTCGTGATAACTTCGGGTTTGTTTTTTTAGGCAAATTGCTAGTCTAATTCGATTGGAATAGATCCAATGAAAGTGGTTTTTGATTTCATGATAACTTCGGGTTTGTTCATTTTTGGCAAAATGCTAGTCAATTCGATTGGAATCGAGCCAATGAAAAGTGGCTTTTGATTTCATGATAACTTTGGGTTTGTTCTTTTTGGCGAATTGCTGGTCAAATTCAATTGGAATAGAACCAATGAAGAGTGGTTTTTGATTTCGTGATAACTTCGGTTTTATTCTTTTTGGCGAATTGCTAGTCTAATTCGATTGGAATAGAGCCATTGAAAAGTGGTTTTTGATCTCATGATAAATTTAGGGTTGTTCATTTTTCTTGAATTGCTAGTATAATTCGATTGGAATCTAATCAATAAAAAGTGGTTTTTGATTTCCTGATAACTTCGGGTTTGTTCATTTTTGGGAAATTGCAAGTCTAATTCGATCGGAATCGAGCGAATGAAAAGTACTTTATGATTTCATGATAACTTTGGGCTTGTTCATTTTTGGTGAATTTCTAATCTAATTCAATTGGAATAGATCTAATGATAAGTGGCTTTTCGTTTCATGATAACTTCGAGTTAGTTCATTTTTGCCGAATTGCTTGCTAATTTGATTGGAATCGAGCCAATGAAAAGAGGCTTTTGATTTCACGATAACTTCGGGCTAGTTCATTTTTAGCGAATTGCTACTGTAATTCGATTGGAATCGAGCCAATGAAAAGTGGTTTTTGATTTCATGATAACTTCGGGTTTGTTCATTTTTGGCGAATCGCTAGTCTAATTTGATTAGAATCGAGCTAATATAAAGTGGTTTTTGATTTCATGATAACCTCGGGTTTGTTCATTTTTGGCGAATTGCTAATCTAATTCGATTGGAATCAAGCCAATGAAAAGTGGTTTTTGAATTCATGACATCTTCGAGTTTGTTCATTTTTTGCGAATAGCCAGTCTAATTTTATTGGAATTGAGCCAATGAAACGTGGTTTTTGATTTAATGATAAATTCGGGGTAGTTAATTTTTGGCGAATTTCTAGTCTAATTCGATTGGAATTCAGCCAATGAAAAGGGGTTTTTAATTTCATGATAACTTCGGGTTTGTTCGTTTTTGGCAAATTGCTAGTCCAATTCGATTGGAATCGAGCCAATGAAAAGTGGCTTTTGATTTCTTGATAACTTCGGGTTTGTTCGTTTTTTGCGAATTGCTAGTCTAATTCGATTGGAATCAAGCCAATGAAAAGTGGATTTTGATTTCATGATAACTTCGGCTTTTCTCATTTTTGGCGAATTGCTAGTCTGATTCGATTGGAATCGATCTAATGAAATGTAGTCTTTGATTTCATGATAACTTTGAATTTCTTCGTTTTTGGCGAATTGACAGTCTAATTCGGTTGGAATCAAGCCAATGAATAGAGGGCTTTGATTTCATGATGACTTCGGATTTTTTCATTTTTGACGAATTGCTAGTCTAATTCGATTGGAATCAAGCAAATGAAAAGTGGTTTTGATTTCATGATAACTTCGAGTTTGTTAATTTTTAGCAAATTACCAGCCTGATTAGATTGGAATCGAGCCTATGACATGTGGCCTTTGATTACATGATAACTTTAGGTTTGTTCATTTTTAGCGAATTGCGAGTCTAATTCGATAGGAATCGAGCCAATGAAAAGTGGAATTTGATTTCATGCTAACTTCAGGTTTGTTCATTTTTTTTAATTGCTAGTCTAATTCGATTAGAATAAAGCCTATGAAAAGTGGTTTTAATTTCTTGATAACTTCGGGTGTATTCGTTTTTGGCGAATTACAAATCTAATTTGATTGAAATCGAGCCAATGACAAGAGGGTTTTAATTTCATGATAACTTCGGGTTCGTTCATTTTCGGTAAATTGCTCGTCTAATTCGATTTGAATCGAGCCAATGAAAAGTGGTTTTTGATTTCATGATAAGTTCGGGTTTGTTCGCGTTTGGCAAATGGCTAGTCTAATTCGATTGGAATCGAGCCAATGAAAAGTGGTTTTTGATTTCCTGGCAAGTTTAGATTTGTTCTTCTTTTGCAAATTGCTAGTCTAATTCGATTGGAATCGAGCCAATGAAAAGTAATTTTTGATTTCATGATAACTTCGCGTTTGTTCATTTTTGGCGAATTGCTAGTCTAATTGGATTGGAATCGATCCAATGGAAAGTGGTTTTTAATTTCATGATTACATCGGGTTTGTTCCTTTTTTGCGAATTGCTAGTCTAATTCGATAGGAATCGAGACAATGAAAAGTGGTTTTTGATTTCTTAATAACTTCGGGTGTGTTTGTTTTTGGCGAATTGCAAGTCTAATTCGCTTGGAATTGAGCCAATGAAAAGAGGGTTTTGATTTCAAGATAACTTCAGGTTTGTTCATTTTTGGCAAATAGCTAGTCTAATTCGATTGGAATCGAGCCAATGAAAAGTGGTTTTTGATTTCATAATAACTTCGGGTTTGTTCATTTTTGGCAAATGGCTAATCTAATTCGATTGGAATCGATGAAAAGTGATTTCTGATTCATGATAACTTCGGGCTTGTTCGTTTTTGGCGAATTGCTAGTCTAATTCGACTGGAATCAAGACAATAAACAATGATTTTTGATTTCATGATAACTTCGGGTTTGTTCATTTTTGGTGAATTTCTAGTCTAATTTGATTGGAATCGGTCCAATGAAAAGTGCTTTTTAATTTCCTGATAACTTCGGGTTTGTTCATTTTTTACGACTTGCTAGTCTAATTCGACTGGAATCGAGCCAATGAAAAGAGGTTTTTGATTTCTTTATAACTTCGGGTGTGTTCAATTTTGGCGAATTGCAAGTACAATTTTATGGGAATCGAGCCAATGAAAAGGGGGTTTCGATTACATGATAACTTCGGGTTTGCTTATTTTTGGCGAATAGCTAGTCTAATTCGATTGGAATCAAGCGAATGAAAAGTGATTTTTCATTTCATGATAACTTCGGGTTTGTTCAATTTTGGTGAATCGCTAGTCTAATTCGATTGGAATCCAGCCAATGAAAAGTGGTTTTTGATTTCATGATAAGTTCGGGTTTGTTCATTTTTGGCGAATTGCTAGTCTAATTCGATCGGACTCGAGTCAATGAAAAGTGGTTTTTGATTTCATCACAACTTTCGATTTGTACGTTTTTGGTGAATTACTAGTCTAATTCGATTGGAATCGAGCCAATGAAAAGTGATTTTTGATTTCATGATAACTTCGAGTTCGATCATTTTTAGCGAATTGCTAGTCTAATTTGATTGGAATCGAGCCAATGAAAAGTGGCTTTCGATTTCATGATAACTTAGGATTTGTTCGTTTTTGGCGAATTGCTAGTCTAATTCGTTTGGAATCGAGCGAATGAAAAGTGGGTTTCGATTTCATGATAACTTTAGGTTTGTTCATTTTTGGGGAATGGCTAGTCTAATTCGATTGGAATTGAGCCAATGAAAAGAGGTTTTTGATTTTGTGATAACTTAGGATTTGTTCGTTTTTTTTTTTTTTTTTAAGCAAATACCACTAGTGTGGTTTTTTTTATATAATGAAAAGCGGGAAAACAAATAGAGGAGGGGGGCATGGACCTGACCTCCAGAAAATGTAAATTGTAACAAATATTTGAAGATAAAATGCAATCACAGTAAACAAAAACTTAGGATTTGTTCGTTCTTGGCAAATGGCTAGTCTAATTCGATTGGAATCGAGCCAATGAAATGTCGTCTTTGATTTCACGATAAGTTCGGGTTTGTTCATTTTTGGTGAATTGCTAGTCTAATTCGATCAGAATCGAGCCAATGAAAGGTGATTTTTGATTTCATGATAACTTCAGGTTTGTTCATTTTTGGCGAATTGCTAGTCTAATTCGATTGGAATCAAGCCAATAAAAAGTGATTTCTGATTTCATGATAACTTCGGGTTAGTTCGTTTTTGGCGAATTGCTAATCTAATTCGATTGGAATCAAGCCAATGAAAAGTGGATTTTGATTTCATGATAACTTCGGGTTTTCTCATTTTTGGCGAATTGCTAGTCTAATTCAATTGGAATCGAGCCAATGAAAAGTGATTTTTGATTTCATGATAACTTCTAGTTCGATCATTTTTAGTGAATTACTAGTCTAATTCGATTTGAATCGAGCCAATAAAAAGTGGCTTTCGATTTCATGATAACTTAGGATTTGTTCGTTCTTGGTGAATTGCTAGTCTAATTCGTTTGGAATCGAGCGAATGAAAAGTGGGTTTTGATTTCATGATAACTCTAGGTTTGTTCGTTTTTGGCGAATGGCTAGTCTAATTCGATTGGAATCGAGCTAATGAAAAGAGGTTTTTGATTTCGTGATAACTTAGGATTTGTTCGTTCTTAGCAAATGGCTAGTCTAATTCGATTGGAATCGAGCCAATGAAAAGTTGAAAAGTGGTTTTTGATTTCATTATAACTTCGGGTTTGATCGTTTTTGGTGAAATGCCAGTCCAATTCGATTGGAATCGAGGCAACGAATAGTGGATTTTGATTTCATGATAACTGTGGGTTTGTTCTTTTTGGCGAATTTATAGTCTAATTCGATTGGAATAGAGCTAATGATAAGCGGTTTTTGATTTCATGTTAAATTCGGGGTAGTTCATTTTTGGCGAATTGCTAGTCTAACTCGATTGGAATCGAGCCAATGAAAAGTGGCTTTTGATTTCATGATAACTTCGGGCTTGTTCGTTTTTGGCGAATTGCTACTCTAATTTGGTTGGAATTGAGCCAATGAAAAGAGGGTTTTGATTTCATGATAACTTTGGGTTTGTTCATTTTTGTCGAATTGCAAGTCAAATTCGATTGGAATAGATCCAATGAAAAGGGGTTTTTGATTTCATGATAACTTCGGGTTTGTTCGTTTTTGATGAAATGCTAGTCAATTCGATTGGAATCGAGCCAATGAAAAGTGGATTTTGATTTCATGATAACTTCGGGTTTGTTCTTTTTGGCAAATCGCTACTCTAATTCGATTGGAATAGAGCCAATGAAAAGTGATTTTTGATTTCATGATAACTTCGGATTTTTGCATTTTCGACGAATTGCTAGTCTAATTCAATTGGAATAGATCCAATGAAAAGTGGTTTTTAATTTCATGATGACTTTGGATTTGTTCATTTTGGCGAAATGCTAGTCCAATTCAATTGGAATCGAGCAAATGAAAAGTAGTTTTTGATTTCTTGATAACTTCGGGTTTGTTCATTTTTGACGAATTACTAATATAATTCGATTGTAATCGAGCTAATGAAAATTGGCTCTTGACTTCAAGATAACTTCATGTTTATTCATTTTTGCGAAATGCTAGTCTAATTCGATTGGAATCGAGCCATTGAAAAGTGACTTTTGATTTCATGATAACTTCGGGTTTGTTCTTTTTAGCGAATTGCCAGTCTAATTCGATTGGAATTGAGCCAATGAAAAGTGGTTTTTAATTTCATGATAAATTCGGGGTAATTCATTTTTGCTGAACTGCTAGTCTAATTTGATTGGAATCGAGGCAATGAAAAGTGGTTTTTGATTTAATGATAACTTCGGGTTTGTTCATTTTTGGCGAATTGCTAGTCGGATTCGATTGGAATCGAGACAATGGAAAGTAGCTTTTAATTTCATGATAACTTCGGGGTTGTTCTTTTTGGCGAATTGCTAGTCTAATTCGATTGAAATCGAGCCAATGAAAAGTGGTTTTTAATTTCATGATAACTTCGGGGTTGTTCTTTTTGGCGAATTGCTAGTCTAATTCGATTGAAATCGAGCCAATGAAAAGTGGTTTTTGATTTCATGATAACTTCAGGTTTAATCATTTTTGGCGAATTGCTAGTCCAATCCGATTGGAATTGAGCCAATGAAAATTGGTTTTTGATTTCATGATAGCTTAGGGCTTGTTCGTTTTTGGAGAATTCCTAGTCTAATTCGATTGGAATATATCCAATGAAAAGTGGCTTTTGATTTCATGATAACTTCGGGTTTGTTCATTTTTAACGAATTGCTAGTCTAATTCGACTGGAATCGAGCCAATGAAAAGTCGTTTTTGATTTCATGATAGCTTAGGGTTTGTTCATTTTTGGCGAATTCCTAGTCCAATTCAATTGGAATAGATCCAATGAAAAGTGGCTTTTCATTTCATGATAACTTCGGGTTTTTTCATTTTTGGCAAATTGGTAGTATAATTCGATTGAAATCGAGCCAATAAAAAGTGGTTTTTGATTTCATGATAACTTTGGGTTTGATCATTTTTGGCGAATTGCGAGTCCAATTCGATTAAAATTGCACCAATGAGAAGTAGTTTTTGATTTCATGATAACTTCGGGTTCGTTCATTTTTGGCAAATTGCTAGTCGAATTCGATTGGAATTGAGCGAATGAAAAGTGGTTTTTGATTTCATGATAGCTTAGAGTTTTTTCATTTTTGGAGAATTCCTAGTCTAATTCGATTGGAACAGATCCAATGAAAAGTGGCTTTTTATTTCATGATAACTTCAGGGTTTGTTTGTTTTTGGCGAATTGCTAGTCTAATTTGACCGGAATCGAGCCAATGAAAAGTGGTTTTTTTATTTCACGATAACTACGGGTTTGTTCATTTTTGGGGAATTGCTAGTCCAATTCAATTGTAATTGAGCGAATGAAAAGTGGTTTTTGATTTAACGATAACTTAGGGTTTGTTCGTTTTTAGCGAATTGCTAGTCTAATTCGATCGGAATAGACCCAATGAAAAGTGATTTTTGATTTCATGATAACTTCGGGTTTGTTCATTTTTGGCGAAATGCTAGTCAATTCGATTGGAATCGAGCCAATGAAAAGTGGCTTTTGATTTCATGATAACTTCGGGTTTGTTCTTTTTGGCGAATTGTTGGTCTAATTCGATTGGAATAGAGCCAATGAAAAGTGGTTTTTGATTTCATGATAACTTCGGGTTTGTTCTTTTTACGAATCGCTAGTCTAATTCGATTGGAATAGAGCCATTGAAAAGTAGTTTTTGATTTCATGATAACTTCGGCTTTGTTATTTTAGGCGAATTACTAGTCTAATTCGATTGGAATATAGCCATTGAAAAGTGGTGTTTGATTTCATGATAACTTAGGGTATGTTCATTTTTGGCGAATTGCTAGTCTAATTCGATTGGAATAGATCCAATGAAAAGTGGTTTTTGATTTCATGATAATTTTGGGTTTGATCGTTTTTGGCGAAATGCTAGTCCAAGTCAATTGGAATTGAGCCATTGAAAAGTAGCTTTTGATTTCATGATAACTTCGGGCTTGTTCTTTTTGGCGAATTTCTAGTCTAATTCAATTGGAATAGGGCCAATGAAAAGTGGTTTTTGATTTCGTGATAAATTTGGGATATTTCGTTTTTAGCGCAACGCTTGTCTAATCTGATTGGAATCGAGCCAATGAAACATGGCTTTTGATTACATGATAACTACAGGCTTGTTCATTTTTGGCGAATTGCTAGTCTAATTCGATTGGAATCGAGCCAATGAAAAGGGGTTTTTGATTTCTTGATAACTTCGGGTTTGTTCATTTTTCGCGAATTGCTAGTCTAATTCGATTGGAATTGAACCAAAGAAAAGTGGTTTTTGATTTCATGATAACTTCGGGTTTGTTCTTTTTGACGAATTGCTAGCTTAATTCGATTGGAAACAAGCCAATGAAAAGTGGTTTTTTATTTCATGACATCTTCGGGTTTGTTTGTTTTTTCCGAATAGCCACTCTAATTCGATTGGAATCAAGCAAATGAAAAGTGGTTTTTGATTTCATGATAACTTAGGGTTTTTTCATTTTTGGCGAATTGCAAGTCTAATTTAATTGGAATCGAGACAATGAAAGTCTAATTCGATTGGAATCGAGCCATTGAAATGTGGTTTTTGTTTTCTAGATAACTTCCGGTTTGTTCATTTTTTGTGACTTGCTAGAGTCATTCGATTGGAATCGAGCCAATGAAAATTGGCTTTTGACTTCAAGATAACTTCAGGATTGTTTGTTTTTGAGAAATGCTAGTCCAACTCGATTGGAATCGAGCCAATGAAATGTGGCTTTTAATTTCATGATAACTTCGGGTTTGTTCTTTTTGGCGAATTGCTAGTCTAATTCGATTGGAATAGAGCCAATGAAAAGTGTCTTTTGATTTCATGATAAATTTGGGGTAGTTCATTTTTGGCGAATTGCTACTCCAATTCGATTGGAATAGAGCCATCGAAAAGTGGTTTTTGATTTCAGGATAAATTCGGGGTTGTTCATTTTTGGCGAATTGCTAGTCTAATTCGATTCGAATTGAGCCATTGAAAAGTGGATTTTGATTTCATGACAACTTTGGGTTTGTTCTTTTTGGCGAATTGCTGGTCTAATTTGATTGGAATAGAGACATTGAAAAGTAGTTTTTGATTTCATGATAACTTCGAGTTTGTTCATTTAGGTGAATTGCTAGTCTGATTCGATTGGAATAGAGCCATTGAAAAGTAGTTTTTGATTTCATGATAACTTAGGGTATGTTCATTTTTAGCGAATTGCTAGTCTAATTCGATTGGAATAGATCCAATGAAAAGTGGTTTTTGATTTCATTATAACTTCGGGTTTGTTCATTTTTGCCGAAATGCTAGTCCAATTCGATTGGAATCGAGCCATTGAAAAGTAGCTTTTGATTTCATGATAACTTCGAGCTTGTTCTTTTTGGCGAATTTCTAGTCTAATTCGATTGGAATAAAGCCAATGAAAAGTGGTTTTTGATTTCATCATAAATTTGGGGTAGTTCATTTTTGGCGAAATGCTAGTCTAATTCGATTGGAATCGAGCCAATGAAAAGTGGCTTTTGATTTCATGATAACTTCGGGCTTATTCATTTTTGGCGAATTGCTAGTCTAATTCGGTTGGAATCAAGCCAATGAATAGAGGGTTTTGATTTCACGATAAGTTCAGGTTTTTTCATTTTTTGGCAAATTGTTAGTCTAATTCGATTGGAATCGAGCCAATGAAAAGTGATTTTTAATTTCTTAATAACTTCGAGTGTGTTGGAATAAAGCCAATGAAAAGTGGTTTTTGATTTCATCATAAATTTGGGGTAGTTCATTTTTGGCGAAATGCTAGTCTAATTCGATTGGAATCGAGCCAATGAAAAGTGATTTTTAATTTCTTAATAACTTCGAGTGTGTTCATTTTTGCAGAATTAAAAGTCTAATTCGATTGAAATCGAGCGAATGAAAAGGGGGTTTTGATTTGATGATAACTTCGGATTTGTTCTTTTTGGCGAATAGCTAGTCAAATTTGATTGGAATCGAGCCAATGAAAAGTGGTTTCTGATTTCATCATAACTTCGGGTTTGTTCATTTTTGGCGAATTGCTAGTCGAATTCAACAAAGTGTGGTTTTTCATTTCATTATAACTTCGGGTATGTTCGTTTTTGGCGAATTGTTAGTCTAATTCGATCGGAATCGAGCCAATGAAAAGTGATTTTTGATTTCATTATAACTTCAAGTTTGTTCATTTTTGCGAATTGCTAGTCTAATTCAATTGGAATCAAGCTAATTTAAAGTGATTTTTGATTTCACGATAACTTCGGGATGGTTCATTTTTGGCGAATTGCTTGTCTAATTCGATTGGAATCGATCCAATGAAAAGTAGTTTTTGATTTCTTGATAACTTCGGGTGTGTTCTATTTTGGCGACTTGCAAGTCTAATTCGATTGGAATCGAGCTAATGAAAAGAGGGTATTGATTTCATGATAACTTCGGGTTTGTTCATTTTTGGCGAATAGTTAGCCGAATTCGATTAGAATTGGGCCAATGAAAAGTGGTTTTGATTTCATGACAACTTTCGGTTTGTTAATTTTTGGCAAATTGCCAATCCGATTAGGTTGGAATCGAGCTAATGAAATGTGGCTTTCGATATCTTGATAACTTCGGGTTTATTCATTTTTGACGATTGCTAGTCTAATTCGATTGGAATCGAGCTAATGAAAAGAGGGTATTGATTTCATGATAACTTCGGGTTTGTTTGTTTTTGGCGAATAGTTAGCCGAATTCGATTGGAATTGAGCCAATGAAAAGTGTTTTTGATTTCATGACAACTTCCCGTTTGTTAATTTTTTTCAAATTGCCAATCCGATTATGTTGGAATCAAGCCAATGAAATGTGTCTTTCGATTTCATGATAACTTTGGGTTTGTTCATTTTTGACGAATTGCTAGTCTAATTTGATTGGAATCGAGCCAATGAAAAGTGATTTTTGATTTCTTAATAACTTCTGCTGTGTTCATTTTTGCCGACTTACAAGTCTAGTTCGATTGGAATCGAGCGAATGAAAAGAGGGTTTTGATTTCATGATAACTTCGGGTTTGTTCATTTTTGGCAAATAGCTAATCTAATTCGATTGGAATCGAGCCAATGAAAAGTGGTTTTCATTTCATAATAACTAAGGGTTTTTTTCATTTTTGGTGAATAGCTAATCTAATTCGAATGGAATCGAGCCAATGAAAAGTGGTTTTCATTTCATAATAACTAAGGGTTTTTTTCATTTTTGGTGAATTGCGAGTCTAATTCGATTGGAATCGAGCCAATGAAGAGTGGTCTTCGATTTAATTATAACTTCGGGTTTGTTCATTTTTGGTGAATTGCTAGTCTAATTCGATTGGAATCAAGCCAATTAAAAGTGATTTTTGATTTCATGATTACTTCGGGTTTGTTCATTTTTGGCGAATTGCTAGCCTAATTCGATTGGAATCGATCCAATGAAAAGTGGTTTTTGATTTCTTGATAACTTCGGGTGTGTTCTATTTTGGCGACTTGCAAGTCTAATTCGATTGGAATCGAACTAATGAAAAGAGGGTATTGATTTCATGATAACTTCGGGTTTGTTCGTTTTTGGCGAATAGTTAGCCAAATTCGATTGGAATTAAGCCAATGAAAAGTGGTTTTGATTTCATGACTACTTTCGATTTGTTAATTTTTGGCAAATTGCCAATCCGATTAGGTATTGAGCCAATGAAATGTGGCTTTCGATTTCGTGATAACTTTGGGTTTGTTCATTTTTGACGAATTGCTTGTCTAATTCGATTGGAATCGAGCTAATGAAAAGAGGGTATTGATTTCATGATAACTTCGGGTTTGTTTATTTTTGGCGAATAGTTAGCCGAATTCGATTGGAATTGAGCCAATGAAAACTGGTTTTAATTTCATGACAAGTTCCGGTTTGTTAATTTTTGGCAAATTGCCAATCCGGTTAGGTTGGAATCGAGCCAATGAAATGTGGCTTTCGATTTCATGATAACTTTGGGTTTGTTCATTTTTGACAAATTGCTAGTCTAATTTGATTGGAATCGAGCCAATGAAAAGTGATTTTTGATTTCTTAATAACTTCTGCTGTGTTCATTTTTGCCGAATTACAAGTCTAGTTCGATTGGAATCGAGCGAATGAAAAGAGGGTTTTGATTTCATGATAACTTCGGGTTTGTTCATTTTTGGCAAATAGCTAATCTAATTCGATTGGAATCGAGCCAATGAAAAGTGGTTTTCATGTCATAATAACTAAGGGTTTTTTTCATTTTTGGTGAATTGCGAGTCTAATTCGATTGGAATCGAGCCAATGAAGAGTGGTCTTCGATTTAATTATAACTTCGGGTTTGTTCATTTTTGGTGAATTGCTAGTCTAATTCGATCGGAATCGAGCCAATGAAAACTGATTTTTGATTTCATGATAACTTCAAGTTTGTTCATTTTTGCAAATTGCTAGTCTAATTCGGTTGGAATCAAGCCAATTAAAGGTGATTTTTGATTTCATGATTACTTCGGGTTTGTTCGTTTTTGGCGAATCGCTAGCCTAATTCGATTGGAATCGATCCAATGAAAAATGGTTTTTGATTTCTTGATAACTTCAGGTGTGTTCTATTTTGGCGAATTGCAAGTCTAATTCGATTGAAATCGAGCTAATGAAAAGAGGGTATTGATTTCATGATAACTTTGAGTTTGTTCGTTTTTGGCGAATAGCTAGTCTAATTCGATTGGAATTGAGCCAATGAAAGTGGTTTTTGATTTCATGATAACTTCAGGTTTGTTCATTTTTGGCGAATCGCGAGTCTAATTTGATCGGACTCGAGCCAATGAAAATTGGATTTTGATTTCATGATAAGTTCGGGTTTGTTCGTTTTTGGTGAATTACTAGTCTAAATAAATTGGAATCGAACCAATGAAAAGTGATTTTTGATTTCATGAGAACTTCAAGTTTGTTCATTTTTGTTGAATTGGTAGTCTAATTCGATTGGAATCGATCCAATGAAATGTGGCTTTCGATTTCATGATAACTTTGGGTTTGTTCATTTTTTGCGAATTGCTAGTCTAATTCGATTGGAATCGAGCCAATGAAATGTGGCTTTTGATTTCTACATAACTTCGGGTGTGGTCATTTTTGGCGAGTTGATAACCTAATTCGATTGGAATCGAGCCAATGAAATGTGGTTTGTGATTTCTTAATAACTTCAGGTGTGGTCGTTTTTGGCGAATTGCTAACCTAATTCGATTGGAATCGAGCCAATGAAAAGTGATTTTTGATTTCATGATAACTTCCGGTTTGTTCATTTTTGGTGAATTGCTAGTCTAATTCGATTGGAATCGATCCAATGGAAAGTGGTTTTTGATTTCATGATAACTTCGGATTTGTTCATTTTTCGCGAATTGCTAGTCTAATTTGATTGGAATCGAGACAACGAAAAGTGGTTTTTGATTACTTAATGACTTAGGGTGTGTTCATTTTTGGCGAATTGCAAATCTAATTCAATTGG
This sequence comes from Olea europaea var. sylvestris, assembly GCF_002742605.1. NCBI lineage: Eukaryota > Viridiplantae > Streptophyta > Magnoliopsida > Lamiales > Oleaceae > Olea > Olea europaea. The sequence continues at coordinate 51,429 of NW_019245377.1, read as the reverse complement.
AATCGAGCAAATGAAAAGAGGGTTTTGATTTCATGATAACTTCGGGTTTGTTCATTTTTGGCAAATAGCTAGTCTAATTCGATTGGAATCGAGCCAATGAAAAGTTGATTTTGATTTCACGATAACATCGGGTTTGTTCATTTTTGGCAAATGGCTAGTCTAATTCGATTGAAATCGAGCCAATTAAATGTGGTTTTTGATTTCATGATAAGTTCGGGCTTGTTCATTTTTTGCGAATTGCTAGTCTAATTCGATCGGGATCGAGCCAATGAAAAGTGATTTTTGATTTCATGATAACTTTCGGTTTGTTCATTTTTGGTGAATTGCTAGTCTAATTCGATTGGAATCGATCCAATGGAAAGTGGTTTTTGATTTCATGATAACTTCGAATTTGTTCATTTTTTGCGAATTGGTAGTCTAATTTGATTGGAATCGAGACAACGACAAGTAGTTTTTGATTACTTAATGACTTAGGGTGTGTTCATTTTTGGCGAATTGCAAATATAATTCGATTGGAATCGAGCCAATGAAAAGAGGGTTTTGATTTCATGATAACTTCGGGTTTGTTCGTTTTTGGCAAATAGCTAGTCTAATTCGATTGGAATCGAGCCAATGAAAAGTGGATTTTGATTTCATGATAACATCGGGTTTGTTCTTTTTTTGCAAATGGCTAGTCTAATTCGATTGAAATCAAGCCAATTAAATGTGGTTTTTGATTTCATGATAAGTTCGGGCTTGTTCATTTTTTGCGAATTGCTAGTCTAATTCGATCGGGATCGAGCCAATGAAAAGTGATTTTTGATTTCATGATAACATCAGGTTTGTTCATTTTTTGCGAATTGCTTGTCTAATACGATTGGAATCAAGCCAATGAAAAGTGATTTTTGATTTCGTGATAACTTTAGGTTTGTTCATTTTTGGCGAATTGCTAGTTTAATTCGATTGGAATCGGTCCAATGAAAAGTGCTTTTTGATTTCATGATAACTTTGGGTTTGTTCATTTTTTACGAATTGCTAGTCTAATTCGATTGGAATTGAGCCAATGAAAAGTGGTTTTTCATTTCTTGATAACTTCGACTATGTTCGATTTTGGCGAATTGCAAGTCTAATTTGATTGGAATCGAGCCAATGAAAAGAGGGTTTTGATTTCATGATAACCTCGGGTTTGTTCATTTTTGGCAAATAACTAGTCTAATTCATTGGAATCGAGCCAATGAAAAGTGATTTTTGACTTCATGATAACTCCGAGTTTGTTCATTTCTGGCGATTTACTACTCTAATTCGATTGGAACCAAGCCAATGGAAAGTGGTTTCCGATTCATGATAACTTAGGATTTGTTCGTTCTTGGCAAATTGCTAGTCTAATTAATTTGGAATCGAGCGAATGAAAAGTAGTTTTTGATTTCATGATACCTTCAAGTTTGTTCATTTTTGGCGAATTGCTAGCCTAATTCGATTGGAATCAAGCCATTGAAAAGTGATTTTTGATTTCATGATAACTTCGGGTTTATTCATTTTTAGCGAATTGCTAGTCTAATTCGATTGGAATCGATCCAGTGAAAGTGGTTTTTGATTTTATGATAACTTTGGGTTTGTTCCTTTTTGCGAATTGCTTGTCGAATTCGATTGGAATCGAGACAATTAAAAGTGGTTTTTGATTTCTTAATAACTTCGGGTGTGTTCGTTTTTGGCGAATTGGAAGTCTAATTCGATTGGAATCGAGCCAATGAAAAGAGGGTTTTGATTTCATGATAACTTCGCGTTTGTTCATTTTTGGGGAATAGCTAGTCTAATTCAAATGGAATCAAGCTAATGAAAAGTAGTTTTTGATTTCAAGATAACTTCGGGTTGGTTCATTTTTGGCAAATTGCTAGTCTAATTCAATTGGAATCGAGCCAATGAAAATTGAATTTTGATTTCATGATAAGTTCGGGATTGTTCGTTTTTGGCGAATTGCTAGTCTAATTCGATCGGAATCGAGCGAATGAAAAGTGGTTTTTCATTTCGTGATAACTTCGGGTTTCTTCATTTTTGGCGAATTGGTAGTCTAATTCGATTGGAGTCGGTCCAATGAAAAGTGCTTTTTGATTTCATGATAACGTCAGGTTTGTTCGTTTTTTACGAACTGCTAGTCTAATTTGATTGGAATCGAGCCAATGAAAAGTGGATTTTGATTTCTTGATAACTTCAGGAGTGTTCCATTTTGACAAATTGCAAGTCTAATTCGATTGGAATCGAGCCAATGAAAAGTGGGTGTTGATTTTATGATAACTTCGGGTTTGTTCATTTTTGGCGAATCGCTAGTCTAGTCGATTGGAATCGATCCAATAAAAATTGGTTTTTGATTTCTTGATAACTTGGAATGTGTTCTATTTTAGCGAATTGGAAGTCTAATTTTATTGGAATCGAGCCAATGAAAAGAGGGTTTTGATTTCATGATAACTTCAGGTTTGTTCATTTTTGGCGAATAGCTAGTCTAATCCAATTGGAATCGAGCCAATGAAAAGTGATTTTTGATTTTATGATAACTTCGAGTTTGTTCATTTTCGGTGAATTACTAGTCTAATTCGATTGGAATCAAGCCAATGAAAAGTGGTTTTCGATTTCATGATAACTTAGGATTTGTTCGTTCTTGGCGAATTGCTAGTCCAATTCGTTTGGAATCGAGCGAATGAAAAGTGGGTTTTGATTTCAAGATACCTTCAAGTTTGTTCATTTTTGGCGAATTGCTAGTCTAATTCGATTGGAATCGAGCAAATGAAAAGTGGTTTTTTTATTTCATGATAACTTCAGGTTTGTTCATTTTTGGCGAATTGCTAGCCTAATTCGATTGGAATCAAGCCATTGAAAAGTGATTTTTGATTTCATGATAACTTCGGGTTTGTTCATTTTTAGCGAATTGCTAGTCTAATTCGATTGGATCAAACGAATGAAAAGTGGTTTTTGATTTCATGATAACTACATGTGTGTTCATTTTTGGCGAATTGCTATTCTAGGTCGATTGGAATCGAGCCAATAAAAAGTTGTTTTTGATTTCGTGATAACTTAGGATTTGTTCGTCCTTGGCGAATTGCTAGTCTAATTTGTTTTGAATCGAGCAAATGTAAAGTGGTTTTTGATTTCAAGATAACTTCAGGTTTGTTCATTTTTAGCGAATTGATGGTCTAAATCGATTGGAATCGAGCCAATGAAAGTGGTTTTTGATTTCATGATAACTTCGGGTTTGTTCATTTTTGGCAAATCGCTAGTCTAATTCGATAGGAATCGAGCCAATGAAAAGTGAATTTTGATTTCATGATAAGTTATGGTTTGTCCGTTTTTGGCAAATTGCTAGTCTAATCCGATCGGAATCGAGCCAATGAAAAGTGATTTTGATTTCATGATAACGTTGGGTTTGTTCATTTTTTGGTGAATTGGTAGTCTAATTCGATTGGAATCGGTCCATTGAAAAGTGCTTTTTGATTACATGATAACGTCGGGTTTGTTCAATTTTTACGAACTGCTAGTCTAATTCGATTGGAATCGAGCCAATGAAAAGTGGCTTTTGATTTCTTGATAACTTCAGGAGTGTTCCATTTTGACGAATTGCAAGTCTAATTCGATTGGAATCGAGCCAATGAAAAGAAGGTTTTGATTTTATGATAACTTCGAGTTTGTTCATTTTTGGCGAATCGCTAGTCTAATTCGATTGGAATCAAGACAATAAAGAGTGGTTTTTGATTTCATGATAAGTTTGGGTTTGTTCATTTATGGCTAATTGCTGGTCTATTTCGATCGGACTCGAGCCAATGAAACGTGCTTTTTTATTTCATCACAACTTCCGGTTTGTTCGTTTTTGGTGAATTACTAGTCTAATTCCATTTGAATCGAGCCAATGAAAAGTAATTTTTTATTTCATGATAACTTCGATTTTGTTCATTTTTAGCGAATTACCAGTCTAATTCGATTGGAATCGAGCAAATGAAAAGTGGCTTTCGATTTCATGATAACTTAGGATTTGTTCTTTCTGGGCGAATTGCTAGTCGAATTCGTTTGGAATCGAGTGAATGAGAAGCTGTTTTTGATTTCATGATAACTTCAGGTTTGTTCATTTTTGGCCAATTGCTAGTCTAATTCGATTGGAATCGAGCCAATGAAATGTGGTTTTCGAATTCGTGATAACTTAGGATTTTTTCGTTCTTGGCGAATTGCTAGTCTAATTCGTTTTGAATCGAGCGAATGTAAAGTGGTTTGTGATTTCATGACAACTTCAGGTTTGTTCGTTTTTAGTGAATTGATGGTCTAATTCGATTGGAATCGAGCCAATGAAAAGTGGTTTTTGATTTCATGATAACTTCGGGTTTGTTCATTTTTTTGCGAATTGCTAGTCCAATTCAACTGGAATTAAGCCAATGAAAAGTGGTTTTTTATTTTCGTGAAAACTTCGGGTTTGTTCATTTCTAGCGAATTGTTAGTCTAATTCGATTGGAATCAAGCCCATGAAACATAATTTTTGATTTCATAAAAACTTCGGGTTTGCTCATTTTTGGCAAATTGCTAGTCTAATTCTATTGGAATCGATCCAATGAAAAGTGATTTTTGATTTCATGATAACTTCGTGTTTGTTCATTTTTAGCGAATTACTAGTCTAATTCGATTGGAATTAAGTCAATGAAAAGTGGTTTTCGATTTCATGATAACTTAGGATTTGTTCGTTCTTGGTGAATGTAAAGTGGTTTTTGATTTCATGATACCTTCAAGTTTGTTCGTTTTTAGCGAATTGATGGTCTAATTCAGTTGGAATTGAGCCAATGAAAAGTGGTTTTTGATTTCGTGATAACTTAGGATTTGTTCATTCTTAGCAAATTGCTAGTCTAATTTGTTTTGAATCGAGCGAATGTAAGGCGGTTTTTGATTTCATGATAACTTCAGGTTTGTTCATTTTTAACGAATTGATGGTCTAATTCGATTGGAATCTAGCTAATGAAAAGTGGTTTTTGACTTCATGATAACTTCGGCTTTCCTCATTTTTGGCAAATTGATAGTCTAATTCGATTGAAATCGATCCAATGAAATTTAGTCTTTGATTTCATGATAAATTTGGATTTGTTAGTTTTTGGCGAATTACTAGTCTAATTCGGTTGGAATCGAGCCAATGAATAGAGGGCTCTGATTTCATGATAACCTTGGGTTTTTTCATTTTTGACGAATTCCTAGTCTAATTCGATTGGAATCGAGCCAATGAAAAATGTTTTTGATTTCATGATAACTTCGGGTTTGTTAATTTTTGGCAAATTGCCAATCCGATTAGATTGGAAATGATCCAATGAAATGTGGCTTTTGATTTCATGATAACTTCAGGTTTGTTCGTTTTTGGCGAATTTTTAGTCTAATTTGATTGGGATCTAGCCAATGAAAAGTGGTTTTTGATTTCTTGATAACTTCGGGTGTGTTCTATTTTAGCGAATTACAAGTCTAATTCAATTGAAATCGAACAAATGGAAAGAAGGTTTTGATTTCATGATAACTTCGGGTTTGATTGTTTTTGGCGAATAGCTAGTCTAATTCGATTGGAATCGAGCCAATGAAAAGTGGTTTTTCATTTCATGATAACTTCGGGTTTGTTTATTTTTGGCGAATTGCGAGTCTAATTCGATTGGAATCGAGCCAATGAAGAGTTGTAAGTGATTTCCTGATACGTTCGGGTTTGTTCATTTTTGGCGAATTGCTAGTCTAATTCGATCGGAATCGAGCCAATGAAAAGTGATTTTTGATTTCATGATAACTTCGGGTTTGTTCATTTTTGGCGAATTGCTAGTCTAATTCGATTGGAATCCAGCCAATGAAGAGTGGTTTTTGATTTCATGATAAGTTCGGGTTTGTTTGTTTTTGGCGAATTGCTAGTCTAATTTGATCGGAATTGAGCCAATGAAAAGTGATTTTTGATTTCATGATAACTTTGGGTTTGTTCGTTCTTCGCGAATTGCTAGTCTAATTCATTTGGAATCGAGCGAATGAAAAGTGGTTTTTGATTTCAAGATACCTTCAAGTTTGTTCATATTTAGCGGATTGCTAGTCTAATTCGATTGGAATCGAGCGAATGAAAAGTGGTTTTTTTATTTCATGATAACTTAAGGTTCGTTCGTTTTTGGCGAATTGCTAGCATAATTCGATTGGAATCAAGCTATTGAAAAGTGATTTTTCATTTCATGATAACTTTAGGTTTGTTCATTTTTAGTGAATAACTATTCTAATCCGATTGGAATTGAGCCAATGAAAAGTGATTTTTGATTTCATGATAACTTCGAGTTTGTTCATTTTCGACGAATTACTAGTCTAATTCGATTGGAACCAAGTCAATGAAAAGTGTTTTTCGATTTCATGATAACTTAGGATTTGTTGGTTCTTGGCGAATTGCTAGTCCAATTCGTTTGGAATCGAGCAAATGAAAAGTGGGTTTTGATTTCAAGATACCTTCAAGTTTGTTCATTTTTGGCGAATTACTAGTCTAATTCGATTGGAATCGAGCGAATGAAAAGTGGTTCTTTTATTTCATGAAAACTTCAGGTTTGTTCATTTTTGGCGAATTACTAGCCTAATTTGATTGGAATCAAGCCATTGAAAAGTGATTTTTGATTTCATGATAACTTTGGGTTTGTTCATTTTTTGCGAGTTGCTAGTCTAATTCGATTGGAATCGAATGAATGAAAAGTGGTTTTTGATTTCATGATAACTTCAGGTTTGTTCATTTTTGGCGAATTGCTAGTCGAATTCGATTGGAATCGAGCCAATGAAAAGTGATTTTTGATTTTTTGATAACTTAGGATTTGTTCGTTCTTGGCGAATTGCTAGTCTAATTTGTTTTGAATCGAGCAAATGTAAAGCGATTTTTGATTTCATGATAACTTCAGGTTTGTTCGTTTTTAGCGAATTGATGGTCTAATTCGATTGGAATCGAGCCAATGAATAGTGGTTTTTGATTCCATGATAACTTCGGGTTTGTTCATTTTTTTTTGCGAATTGCTGGTCTAATTCAATTGGAATCGAGCCAATGAAAAGTGGTTTTTTGATTTCGTGAAAACTTCGGGTTTGTTCGTTTCTGGCGAATTGCTAGTCTAATTCTATTGGAATCAAGCCAATGAAAAGTAATTTTTGATTTCATGAAAACTTCAAGTTTGCTCATTTTTGGTGGATTGCTAGTCTACTTCTATTGGAATCGATCCAATGAAAAGTGATTTTTGATTTCATGATAACTTCATGTTTGTTCATTTTTAGCGAATTACTAGTCAAATTCGATTGGAATCGAGCCAATGAAAAGTGGTTTTCGATTTCATGATAACTTAGGATTTGTTCGTTCTTGGCGAATTGCTAGTCTAATTCATTTGGAATCGAGTGAATGTGAAGTGGTTTTTGATTTCATGATACCTTCATGTTTGTTCGTTTTTAGCGAATTGATGGTATAATTCGATTGGAATGGAGCCAATCAAAAGTGGTTTTTGATTTCGTGATAACTTAGGATTTGTTCGTTCTTGGCGAATTGCTAGTCTAATATGTTTTGAATCGAGCGAATGTAATGCAGTTTTTGATTTCATGATAACTTCAGGTTTGTTCATTTTTAGCGAATTGATGGTCTAATTCGATTGGAATCGAGGCAATGAAAAGTGATTTTTGATTTCATGATAACTTCGGGTTTGTTCATTCTTTGCGAATTGCTAGTCTAATTCGATTGGAATCGAGCCAATGAAAAGTGGTTTTTTGATTTCGTGAAAACTTCGGGTTTGTTCATTTCTGGCGAATTGCTAGTCTAATTCGATTGGAATCAAGCAAATGAGAAGTAATTTTTGATTTCTTGAAAACTTCGGGTTTGCTCATTTTTGGCGAATTACTAGTCTAATTCGATTGGAATCGATCCAATGAAAAGTGATTTTTGATTTCATGATAACTTCGTGTTTGTTCATTTTTAGCGAATCACTACTCTAATTCGATTGGAATAGAGCCAATGAAAAGTGATTTTTGATTCCATGATAACTTCGGGTTTTTGCGTTTTCGACGAATTGCTAGTCTAATTCAATTGGAATAGATCCAATGAAAAGTGGTTTTTAATTTCATGATGACTTTAGGTTTGTTCGTTTTTAGCGAAATGCTAGTCCAATTCAATTGGAATCGAGCCAATGAAAAGTGGCTTTTGGATTCATGATAGCTTTGGGCTTGTCCATTTTTTCGAATTTCTAGTTTAATTCGATTGGAATCGAGCAAATGAAAAGTGGTTTTTGATTCCTTGATAACTTCGGGTTTGTTCGTTTTTGGCGAATTGCTAATATAATTCGATTGTAATCGAGATAATGAAAATTGGCTCTTGACTTCAAGATAACTTCGTGTTTATTCGTTTTTGCGAAATGTAGTCCAATTCGATTGGAATCGAGCCATTGAAAAGTGACTTTTGATTTCATGATAACTACGGGTTTGTTCTTTTTGGCGAATTGCTAGTCTAATTCGATTGGAATGGAGCCAATGAAAAGTGGTTTTTGGTTTCATGATAAATTCGGGGTAATTTATTTTTGTTGAACTGCTAGTCTAATTCGATTGGAATCGAGCCAATCAAAAGTAGTTTTTGATTTAATGATAACTTCGGGTTTGTTCATTTTTGGCGAATCGCTAGTGTGATTCGATTGGAATCGAGACAATGAAAAGTAGTTTTTAATTTCATGATAACTTCGGGGGTTGTTCTTTTTGCTGAATTGCTTGTCTAATTCGATTGCAATCGAGCCAACGAAAGGTGGTTTTCGATTTCATGATAACTTCGGGTTTGATCATTTTTGACGAATTGCTAGTCCAATCCAATTGGAATTGAGCCAATGAAAATTGGTTTTTGATTTCATGATAGCTTAGGGTTTGTTCATTTTTGGAGAATTCCTAGTCTAATTCGATTGGAATAGACCCAATGAAAAGTGGCTTTTGATTTCATGATAACTTGGGGTTTGTTCATTTTTAACGAATTGCTAGTCTAATTCGATTGGAATCGAGCCAATGAAAAGTGGTTTTTGATTTCATGATAGCTTAGGGTTTGTTCATTTTTGGCAAATTCCTAGTCTAATTCAATTGGAATAGATCCAACGAAAAGTGGCTGTTGATTTCATGATAACTTCGGGTTTTTCATTTTTGGCGAATTGCTAGTATAATTCGATTGAAATCGAGCCAATGAAAAGCGATTTTTGATTTCATGATAACTTCAAGTTTGATCATTTTTGGCGAATTGCGAGTCCAATTCGATTGGAATTGCGCCAATGAGAAGTGGTTTTTGATTTCATGATAACTTCAGGTTCGTTCATTTTTGGCAAATTGCTAGTCTAATTCGATTGGAATAGATCCAAAGAAAAGTGGCTTTTTATTTCTTGATAACTTCGGGGTTTGTTTGTTTTTGGCGAATTGCTAGTCTAATTTGATCGGAATCGAGCCAATGAAAAGTGGTTTTTGATTTCACGATAACTACGGGTTTGTTCATTTTTGGGGAATTGCTAGTCCAATTCAATTGTAATCGAGCGAATGACAAGTGGTTTTTGATTTAACGATAACTTAGGGTTTGTTCGTTTTTAGCGAATTGCTAGTCTAATTCGATTGGAATAGACCCAATGAAAAGTGGTTTTTGATTTCATGATAACTTCGGGTTTGTTCATTTTTGGCGAAATGCTAGTCAATTCGATTGGAATCGAGCCAATGAAAAGTGGCTTTTGATTTCATGATAACTTCGGGTTTGTTCTTTTTGGCGAATTGTTGGTCTAATTCGATTGGAATCGAGCCAATGAAAAGTGGTTTTTGATTTCATGATAACTTCGGGTTTGTTCTTTTTACGAATCGCTAGTCTAATTCGATTGGAATAGAGCAATTGAAAAGTGGTTTTTGATTTCACGATAACTTCGGGTTTGTTCTTTTAGGCGAATTGCTAGTCTAATTCAATTGGAATGGAGCCATTGAAAAGTGGTGTTTAATTTCATGATAACTTAGGGTATGTTCATTTTTGGAGAATTGCTAGTCTAATTCGATTGGAATAGATCCAATGAAAAGTGGTTTTTGATTTCATGATAACTTCGGGTTTGATCGTTTTTGGCGAAATGCTAGTCCAAGTCGATTGGAATCGAGCCATTGAAAAGTAGCTTTTGATTTCATGATAACTTCGGGCTTGTTCTTTTTGGCGAATTTCTAGTCTAATTCAATTGGAATAGGGCCAATGAAAAGTGGTTTTTGATTTCGTGATAAATTTGGGGTATTTCGTTTATAGCGAAACGCTTGTCTAATCCGATTGGAATCGAGCCAATGAAACATGGCTTTTGATTACATGATAACTACGGGCTTGTTCATATTTGGCGAATTGCTAGTCTAATACGATTGGAATCGAGCCAATGAAAAGTGGTTTTTGATTTCATGATAACTTCGGGTTTGTTCTTTTTGACGAATTGCTAGCTTAATTCGATCGGAACCAAGCCAATGAAAAGTGGTTTTTTAATTCATGACATCTTCGAGTTTGTTTGTTTTTTCCGAATAGCCAATCTAATTCGATTGGAATCGAGCAAATGAAAAGTGGTTTTTGATTTCATGATAACTTAGGGTTTGTTCGTTTTTGGCGAATTGTAAGTCTAATTTAATTGGAATCGAGACAATGAAAGTCTAATTCGATTGGAATCGAGCCATTGAAAAGTAGTTTTTGTTTTCTAGATAACTTCCGGTTTGTTCGTTTTTGGCGACTTGCTAGAGTCAATCGATTGGAATCGAGCCAACGAAAATTGGCTTTTGACTTCAAGATAACTTCGGGATTGTTTGTTTTTGCGAAATGCTAGTCCAACTCGATTGGAATCGAGCCAATGAAATGTGGCTTTTAATTTCATGATAACTTCGGGTATGTTCTTTTTGGCGAATTGCTAGTCTAATTCGATTGCAATAGAGCTAATGAAAAGTATCTTTTGATTTCATGATAAATTTGGGGTAGTTCATTTTTGGCGAATTGCTAGTCTAATTCGATTGGAATAGAGCCATTGAAAAGTGGTTTTTGATTTCAAGATAAATTCGGGGTTGTTCATTTTTGGCGAATTGCTAGTCTAATTCGATTGGAATAAAGCCATTGAAAAGTAGTTTTTGATTTCATGATAACTTCGAGTTTGTTCTTTTAGGCGAATTGCTAGTCTAATTCGATTGGAATAGAGCCATTGAAAAGTAGTTTTTGATTTCATGATAACTTAGGGTATGTTCATTTTTAGCGAATTGCTAGTCTAATTCGATTGGAATAGATCCAATGAAAAGTGGTTTTTGATTTCATGATAACTTCGGGTTTGTTCGTTTTTGCTAAAATGCTAGTCCAATTCGATTGGAATCGAGCCATTGAAAAGTAGCTTTTGATTTCATGATAACTTCGGGCTTGTTCTTTTTGGCGAATTTATAGTCTAATTCGATTGGAATAGATCCAATGAAAAGTGGTTTTTGATTTCATCATAAATTTGGGGTAGTTCATTTTTGGCGAAATGCTAGTCTAATTCGATTGGAATCGAGCCAATGAAATGTGGCTTTTGATTTCATGATAACTATGGGCTTGTTCATTTTTGGCGACTTGCTAGTCTAATTCGATTGGAATCGAGCCAATGAATAGAGGGTTTTGATTTCATGATAAGTTTGGGTTTTATCATTTTTTGACGAATTGCTAGTCGAATTCAATTGGAATCGAGCTAATGAAAAGTGATTTTGATTTCACGATAACTTCGGGTTTGTTCATTTTTGGCAAATTGCTAGTCTAATTCGATTGGAAACGAGCCATTGGAAAGTGATTTTTGATTTCTTAATAACTTCGGGTGTGTTCATTTTTTTCGAATTAAAAGTCTAATTCGATTGAAATTGAGCGAATGAAAAGTGGGTTTTGATTTAATGACAACTTCGGGTTTGTTCTTTTTTGGCGAATAGCTAGTCAAAATTGATTGGAATCGAGCCAATGAAAAGTGGTTTCTGGTTTCATCATAACTTCAGGTTTGTTCATTTTTGGCGAATTGCTAGTCGAATTCGATAAAGAGTGATTTTTTATTTCATTATAACTTCGGGTATGTTCATTTTTGGCGAATTCCTAGTCTGATTCGATCGGAATCGAGCCAATAAAAAGTGATTTTTGATTTCATTATAACTTCAGGTTTGTTCGTTTTTGCGAATTGCTAGTCTAATTCAATTGGAATCGAGCCAATGAAAAGTGATTTTTGATTTCATCATAACTTCAGGTTTGTTCGTTTTTGCGAATTGCTAGTCTAATTCGATTGGAATCGATCCAATGAAAAGTGATTTTTGATTTCTTGATAACTACGGGTTGGTTCATTTTTCGCGAATCGCTTGTTTAATTCGATTGGAATCGATCCAATGAAAAGTGGTTTTAGATTTCTTGATAACTCCGGGTGTGTTCTATTTTGGCGACTTGCAAGTCTAATTCGATTGGAATCGAGCCAATGAAAAGAGGGTATTGATTTCATGATAACTTCAGCTTTGTTCGTTTTTGGCGAATAGTTAGCCGAATTCAATTGGAATTGAGCCAATGGAAAGTGGTTTTGATTTCATGACAACTTTCGGTTTGTTAATTTTTGGCAAATTGCCAATCCGATTAGGTTGGAATCGAGCCAATGAAATGTGGCTTTCGATTTCATGATAACTTCGGGTTTGTTCATTTTTGACGAATTGCTAGTCTAATTCGATTGGAATTGAGCTAATGAAAAGTGGGTATTGATTTCATGATAACTTCGGGTTTGTTCATTTTTAGCGAATAGTCAGCCGAATTCGATTGGAATTAAGCCAATGAAAAGTGGTTTTGATTTCATGACAACTTTCTGTTTGTTAATTTTGGCAAATTACCAATCCGATTTGGTTAGAATCGAGCCAATGAAATGTGGCTTTCGATTTCATGATAACTTCGGGTTTGTTCTTTTTTGAAGAATTGCTAGTCTAATTCGATTGGAATCGAGCCAACGAAAAGTGATTTTTGATTTCTTAATAACTTCTGGTGTGTTCATTTTTGCCGAATTACAAGTCTAATTCGATTGGAATCGAGGAAATGAAGAGAGGGTTTTGATTTCATGACAACTTCGGGTTTGTTCGTGTTTGGCGAATAGCTAGTCTAATTCGATCGGAATCGAGCCAATGAAAAGTGGTTTTTGATTTCATAATAAGTTGGGGTTTTTTTAATTCTTGGTGAATTGCGAGTCTAATTCGATTGGAATCGAGCCAATGAAGAGTGGTTTTCGATTTCATGATAACTTCGGGTTCGTTCATTTTTGGCGAATAGCTAGTCTAATTCGATTGGAATCGAGCCAATGAAAAGTGGTTTTCGAGTTCACGATAACTTCGGGTTTGTTCATTTTTGGCAAATGGATAATCTAATTCGATTGGAATCGAGCCAATGAAAAGTGTTTTTTGATTTCATGATAACTTCGAGCTTGTTCGTTTTTGGCGAATTGCTAGTCTAATTCGACTGGAATCAAGCCAATAAACAATGATTTTTGATTTCATGATAACTTCGGGTTTGTTCGTTTTTTGCGAATTTCTAGTCTAATTCGATTGGAATCGGTCCAATGAAAGTGCTTTTTAATTTCATGTTAACTTTGGGTTTGTTCATTTTTTACGACTTGCTAGTCTAATTTGATTGGAATCGAGCCAATGAAAAGAGGTTTTTGATTTCTTGATAACTTCGGGTGTGTTCAATTTTGGCGAATTGCAAGTCCAATTTTATTGGAATCGAGCGAATGAAAAGAGGGTTTCGATTGCATGATAACTTCGGGTTTGTTTATTTTTGGCGAATAGCTAGTCTAATTAGATTGGAATCGAGCGAATGAAAAGTGATTTTTCATTTCAAGATAACTTCGGGTTTGTTCATTTTTGGCGAATCGCTAGTCTAATTCTATTGGAATCGATCCAATGAAAAGTGATTTTTGATTTCATGATAACTTCGTGTTTGTTCATTTTTAGCGAATTACTAGTTTAATTCGATTGGAATCGAGCCAATGAAAAGTGGTTTTCGATTTTATGATAACTTAGAATTTGTTCGTTCTTGGCGAATTGCTAGTCTAATTCGTTTGGATTTGAGTGAATGTAAAGTGGTTTTTGATTTCGTGATAACTTTAGGTTTGTTCGTTTTTAGCAAATTGATGGTCTAATTCGATTGGAATCGAACCAATGAAAAGTGGTTTTAGATTTCATGATAACTTCGAGTTTGTTCTTTTTTTTTTTTTGCGAATTGCTAGTCTAATTCGATTGGAATCGAGCCAATGAAAAGTGGTTTTTTGATTTCGTGAAAACTTCGGGTTTGTTCGTTTCTGGTGGATTGTTAGTCTAATTCGATTGGAATCGCTAATGAAACATAATTTTTGATTTCATGAAAACTTCGGGTTTGCTCATTTTTGGCGAATTAATAGTCTAATTCGATTGGAATTGATCCAATGAAATGTAGTCTTTGATTTCATGATAACTTCTCGAATTTTTTAGTTTTTGGCGAATTATTAGCCTAATTTGGTTGGAATCGAGCCAATGAATAGAGGGCTTTGATTTCATGATAACCTCGCATTTTTTCATTTTTGATGAATTGCTAGTCTAATTCGATTGGAATAGAGCCAATGAAAAATTGTTTTGATTTCATGATAACTTCGGGTTTGTCAATTTTTGGCAAATTGCCAGTCCAATTAGATTGGAAACGAGCCAATGAAATGTGGCTTTTGATTTTATGATAACTTCGGGTTTGTTCATTTTTGATGAATTGCAAGTCTAATTCGATTGGAATGGAGCCAATGAAGTGTGGTAAGTGATTTCATGATACGTTCTGGTTTGTTCATTTTTGGCGAATTTCTAGTCTAATTCGATCGGAATCGAGCCACTGAAAAGTGATTTTTGATTTCATGATAGCTTCGGGTTTGTTCATTTCTAGCGAATTGCTAGTCTAATTAGATTGAAATCGAGCCAATGAAGAGTGGTTTTTGATTTCATGATAAGTTCGGGTTTGTTCGTTTTTGGCGAATTGCTAGTCTAATTTGATCGAAATCGTGCCAATGAAAAGTGATTTTTGATTTCTTGATAACTTCGGGTTTGTTAGTTCTTCACGAATTGCTAGTCTAATTTGTTTGGAATCGAGCGAATAAAACGTGGTTTTTGATTTCAAGATACCTTCAAGTTTGTTCGTTTTTGGCGAATTGCTAGTCTAATTCGATTGGAATCGAGCGAATGAAAAGTGGTTTTTTTATTTCATGATAACTTCAGGCTTGTTCATTTTTGGTGAATTGCTAGCCTAATTCGATTGGAATCGAGCGAATGAAAGGTGGTTTTTTTATTTCATGATAACTTAAGGTTTGTTCATTTTTGGCGAATCGCTAGCCTAATTCGATTGGAATCGAGCCATTGAAAAGTGATTTTTGATTTCAAGATAACATCGGGTTTGTTCGTTTTTAGCGAATAACTAGTCTAATCCGATTGGAATCGAGCCAATGAAAAGTGATTTTTGATTTCATGATAACTTCGAGTTTGTTCATTTTCGACGAATTACTAGTCTAATTCGATTGGATCCAAGCCAATGAAAAGCGGTTTTCGATTTCATGATAACTTAGGATTTGTTCGTGCCTGGCGAATTGCTAGTCCAATTCGTTTGGAATCGAGCGAATGAAAAGTGGGTTTTGATTTCAAGATACCTTCAAGTTTGTTCATTTTTGGCGAATTGCTAGTCTAATTCGATTAGAGTCGAGCGAATGAAAAGTGGTTTTTTTATTTCATGATAACTTCAGGTTTGTTCATTTTTGGCGAATTGCTAGCCCAATTCGATTGGAATCAAGCCATTGAAAAGTGATTTTTGATTTCTTGATAACTTCAGGTTTGTTCATTTTTAGCGAATGAAAAGTGGTTTGTTTATTTCATGATAACTTCAGGTTTGTTCATTTTTGGTGAATTGCTAGCTTAATTCGATTTGAATCAAGCAATTGAAAAGTGATGTTTGATTTCATGATAACTTCGGGTTTGTTCAATTTTAGCGAGTTGCTAGTCTAATTCGATTGGAATCGAACGAATGAAAAGTGGTTTTTGATTTCATGATAACTTCAGGTTTGTTCATTTTTAGCGAGTTGCTAGTCTAATTCGATTGGAATCGAATGAATGAAAAGTGGTTTTTGATTTCATGATAACTTCAGTTTTGTTCATTTTTAGCGAATTGCTAGTCTAATTCGATTGGAATCGAGCCAATAAAAAGTGGTTTTTGATTTCGTGATAACTTAGGATTTGTTTGTTCTTGGCGAATTGCTAGTCTAATTTGTTTTGAATCGAGCGAATGTAAAGCGGTTTTTGATTTCATGATAACTTCAGGTTTGTTCATTTTTAGCGAATTGATGGTCTAATTCGATTGGAATCGAGCCAATGAAAAGTGGTTTTTGACTTTATGATAACTTCGGATTTGTTCACTTTTTTGCGAATTGGAATAGAGCCAATGAAAAGTGGTTTTTTGATTTCGTGAAAACTTCGGGTTTGTACATTTCTGGCGAATTGCTAGTGTAATTCGATTGGAATCAAGCCAATGAAAAGTAATTTTTGATTTCATGAAAACTTCGGGTTTGCTCATTTTTGGTGAATTGCTAGTCTAATTCTAATGGAATCGATCCAATGAAAAGTGATTTTTGATTTCATGATAACTTCGTGTTTGTTCATTTTTAGCGAGTTACTAGTCTAATTCGATTGGAATCGAGCCAATGGAAAGTGGTTTTCGATTTCATGATAACTTAGGATTTGTTCGTTCTTGGCGAATAGCTAGTCTAATTCGTTTGGAATCGAGTGAATGTAAAGTGGTTTTTGATTTCATGATAACTTCATGTTTGTTCGTTTTTAGCGAATTGATGGTCTAATTCGATTGGAATCGAGCCAATGAAAAGTGGTTTTTGACTTCATGATAACTTCGAGTTTGTTCTTTTTTTTTCGAAATGCTAGTCTAATTCGATTAGAATCGAGCCAATGAAAAGTGGTTTTTTGATTTCGTGAAAACTTTGCATTTGTTCGTTTCTGGCGAATTGCTAGTCTAATTCGATTGGAATCAAGCCAATGAAATGTAATTTTTGATTTCATGAAAACTTCGGCTTTCCTCATTTTTGGCTAATTGATAGTCTAATTCGATTGGAATCGATCCAATGAAATGTAGTCTTTGATTTCATGATAAATTCGGATTTGTTAGTTTTTGGCGAATTACTAGTCTAATTCGGTTGGAATCGAGCCAATGAATAGAGGGCTTTGATTTCATGATAACCTCGGGTTTTTTCATTTTTGACAAATTGCTAGTCTAATTCGATTGGAATCGAGCCAATGAAAAATGGTTTTGATTTCATGATAACTTCGGGTTTGTTAATTTTTGGCAAATTGCCAGTCCGATTAGATTAGAAATGAGCCAATGGAATGTGGCTTTTGATTTCATGATAACTTCGAGTTTGTTCATTTTTGGTGAATTTCTAGTCTAATTCGATTGGGATCGAGCCAGTGAAAAGTGGTTTTTGATTTCTTGATAACTTCAGGTGTGTTCTATTTTAACGAATTACAAGTCTAATTCAATTGGAATCGAACAAAAGGAAAGAGGGTTTTGATTTCATGATAACTTCGGGTTTGATCGATTTTGGCGAATAGCTAGTCTAATTCGATTGGTATCGAGCCAATGAAAAGTGGTTTTTCATTTCATGATAACTTTGGGTTTGTTCATTTTTGGCGAATTACGAGTCTAATTCAATTGGAATCGAGCCAATGAAGAGTGGTAAGTGATTTCATGATACGTTCTGGTTTGTTCATTTTTGGTGAATTGCTAGTCTAATTCGATCGGAATCGAGCCAATGAAAAGTGATTTTTGATTTCATGATAACTTTGGGTTTGTTCATTTTCGACGAATTGCTAGTCTAATTCGATTGGAATTGAGCCAATGAAGAGTGGTTTTTGATTTCATGATAAGTTCGGGTTTGTTCGTTTTTGGCAAATTGCTAGTCTAATTCGATCGGAATCGAGCCAATGAAAAGTGATTTTTGATTACATGATAACTTCGAGTTTGTTCTTTCTTCGCGAATTGCTATTCTAATTCGTTTGGAATCGAGCGAATGAAAAGTGGTTTTTGATTTCAAGATACCTTCAAGTTTGTTCATTTTTGGCGAATTGCTAGTCTAATTCGATTGGAATCGAGCGAATGAAAAGTGGTTTTTTTTATTTCATGCTAACTTAAGGTTTGTTCGTTTTTAGCGAATTGCTAGCCTAATTCGATTGGAATCAAGCCATTGAAAAGTGAATTTTGATTTCATGATAACTTCGGGTTTGTTCGTTTTTCGCGAATAACTAGTCTAATTCGATTGGAATCGAGCTGATGAAAAGTGATTTTTGATTTCATGAAAACTTCGAGTTTGTTCATTTTCGACAAATTACTAGTCTAATTCGATTGGAACCAAGCCAATGAAAGGTGGTTTTTGATTTCATGATAACTTCGAGTTTGTTCATTTTTAGCGAGTTGCTAGTCTAATTCGATTGGAATCGAATGAATGGAAAGTGGTTTTTGATTTCATCACAACTTCAGGTTTGTTCATTTTTGGCGAATTGCTAGTCTACTTCTATTGGAATCGATCCAATGAAAAGCGATTTTTGATTTTATGATAACTTCGTGTTTGTTCATTTTTAGCGAATTACTAGTCTAATTCGATTGGAATCGAGCCAATGAAAAGTGGTTTTCGATTTCATGATAACTTAGGATTTGTTCGTTCTTGGTGAATTGCTAGTCTAATTCGTTTGGAATCGAGTGAATGTAAAGTGATTTTTGATTTTATGATAACTTCGGGTTTGTTCATTTTTAGCGAATTAGTCTAATTCGATTGGAATCGAACGAATGAAAAGTGGTTTTTGATTTCATGATAACTTCAGGTTTGTTAATTTTTTGCGAATTGCAAGTCTAATTCGATTGGAATCGAGCCAATGAAAAGTGGTTTTTGATTTCGTGATAACTTCGGATTCGTTCATTCTTGGCAAATTGCTAGTCTAATTTGTTTTGAATCGAGAGAATGTAAAGCGGTTTTTGATTTCATGATAACTTCAGGTTTGTTCGTTTTTAGCGAATTGATGGTCTAATTCGATTGGAATCGAGCCAATGAAAAGTGGTTTTTGATTTCATGATAACTTCGGGTTTGTTCATTTTTTTTTTGCGAATTGCTAGTCTAATTCGATTGGAATCAAGCCAATGAAAAGTGATTTTTTGGTTTCCTGAAAACGTCGAGTTTGTTCGTTTCTGGCGAATTGCTAGTCTAATTCGATTGGAATCAAGCCAATGAAAAGTAATTTTTGATTTCATGAAAACTTCAGGTTTGCTCATTTTTGCCGAATTGCTAGTCTACTTCTATTGGAATAGATCCAATGAAAAGTGATTTTTGATTTCATGATAACTTCGTGTTTGTTCATTTTTAGCGAACTACTAGACTAATTCGACTGGAATCGAGCCAATGAAAAGTGGTTTTCGATTTCATGATAACTTAGGATTTGTTCGTTTTTGGCGAATTGCTAGTCTAATTCGTTTGGATTCGAGTGAATGTAAAGTGGTTTTTGATTTCATGATACCTTCAAGTTTGTTCGTTTTTAGCGAATTGATGGTCTAATTCGATTGGAATTGAGCCAATGAAAAGTGGTTTTTGATTTCGTGATAACTTAGGATTTGTTCGTTCTTGGCGAATTGCTAGTCTAATTTGTTTTGAATCGAGCGAATGTAAAGCAGTTTTTGATTTCATGATAACTTCAGGTTTATTCGTTTTTAGCGAATTGATGGTCTAATTCGATTGGAATCGAGCCAATTAAAAGTGGTTTTTGATTTCACTAAAACTTCGGGTTTGTTCATTTTTCGCGAATTGCTAGTCTAATTCGATTGGAATCGAGCCAATGAAAAGAGGTTTTTGATTTCTTGATAACTTCGGGTGTGTTCAATTTTGACGAATTGCCAGTCCAATTTTATTGGAATCGAGCCAATGAAAAGAGGGTTTCGATTACATGATAACTTTGGGTTTGCTTATTTTTGGCGAATAGCTAGTCTAATTCGATTGGAATCGAGCGAATGAAAAGTGATTTTTCATTTCATGATAACTTCGGGTTTGTTCATTTTTGGCGAATTGCTAGTCCAATTCGATTGGAATCCAGCCAATGAAAAGTGGTTTTTGATTTCATGATAAGTTTGGGTTTGTTCATTTTTGGTGAATTGCTAGTCTAATTCGATCGGACTCGAGCCAATGAAAAGTGGTTTATGATTTCATCACAACTTCCGATTTGTTCATTTTTTGGTGAATTACTAGTCTAATTCGATTGGAATCGAGCAAATGAAAAGTGATTTTTGATTTCATGATAACCTCGAGTTCGATCATTTTTAGCGAATTACTAGACTAATTTGATTGGAATCGAGCCGATGAAAAGTGGCTTTCGATTTCATGATAACTTAGGACTTGTTCGTTTTTGGCGAATTGCTAGTCAAATTCGTTTGGAATCTAGCGAATGAAAAGTGGGTATTGATTTCATGACAACTTTACGGGAATAGCTAGTCTAATTCGATTGGAATCGAGCCAATGAAAAGAGGTTTTTGATTTCGTGATAACTTAGGATTTGTTCGTTCTTAGCAAATGGCTAGTCTAATTAGATTAGAATCGAGCCAATGAAATGTAGTTTTTGAATTCATGATAAGTTCAGGTTTGTTTATTTTTGGTGAATTGCTAGTCTAATTCGATCGAAATCGAGCCAATGAAAGGTGATTTTTGATTTCATGATAACTTCGGGTTTGTTCGTTTTTGGCGAATTGCTAGTCTAATTCGATTGGAATCAAGCAAATAAAAAGTGATTTCTGATTTCATGATAAGTTCGGGTTTGTTCGTTTTTGGCGAATTGCTAATCTAATTCGATTGGAATCAAGCCAATGAAAAGTGGATTTTGATTTCATGATAACTTCGGGTTTCCTCATTTTTGGCGAATTGCTAGTCTAATTCGATTGGAATCGAGGCAATGAAAAGTGATTTTTGATTTCATGATAACTTCGAGTTTGATCATTTTTAGTGAATTACTAGTCTAATTCGATTTGAATCGAGCCAATAAAATGTGGCTTTCGATTTCTGGATAACTTAGGATTTGTTCGTTCTTGGTGAATTGCTAGTCTAATTCGTTTGGAATCGAGCGAATGAAAAGTGGGTTTTGATTTCACGATAACTTTAGGTTTGTTCGTTTTTGGCAAATGGCTAGTCTAATTCGATTGGAATCGAGCCAATGAAAAGAGGTTTTTGATTTCGTGATATTTAGGATTTGTTCGTTCGTAGCAAATGGCTACTCTAATTCGATTGGAATTGAGCCAATGAAAAGTTGTAAAGTGGTTTTTGATTTCATTATAATTTCGGGTTTGTTCATTTTTTGGGGAAATGCTAGTCCAATTTGATTGGAATCGAGCCAACGAATAGTGGCTTTTAATTTCATGATAACTTTGGGCTTATTCTTTTTGGCAAATTTATAGTCTAATTCGATTGGAATAGAGCTAATGAAAAGTGGTTTTTGATTTCATGATAAATTTGGGGTAGTTCATTTTTGGCGAATTGCTAGTCTAATTCAATTGGAATCGAGCCAATGAAAAGTGGCGTTTGATCTCATGATAACTTCGGGCTTGTTCATTTTTGGAGAATTGTTAGTCTAATTCGATTGAAATCGAGCCAATGAAAAGTGGTTTTTGATTTCATGATAACTTCGGGTTTGATCATTTTTGGCGAATTGCTAGTCCAATCCGATTGGAATTGAGCCAATGAAAATTGGTTTTTGATTTCACGAAAGCTTAGGGTTTGTTCGTTTTTGGAGAATTCCTAGTCTAATTCGATTGGAATAGATCCAATGAAAAGTGGCTTTTGATTTCATGATAACTTCGGGTTTGTTCATTTTTAACGAATTGCTAGTCTAATTCGATTGGAATCGAGCCAATGAAAAGTGGTTTTCGATTTCATGATAGCTTAGGGTTTGTTCATTTTTGGCGAATTCCTAGCCTAATTCAATTGGAATAGATCCAATGAAAAGTGGCTTTTGATTTCATGATAACTTCGGGTTTGTTCTTTTTGGCGAATCGCTACTCTAATTCGATTGGAATAGAGCCAATGAAAAGTAATTTTTGATTTCATGATAACTTCGGGTTTTTGCATTTTCGACGAATTGCTAGTCTAATTCAATTGGAATAGATCCAATGAAAAGTGGTTTTTAATTTCATGATGACTTTGGGTTTGTTCGTTTTTGGCAAAATGCTAGTCCAATTCAATTGGAATCGAGCCAAAGAAAAGTGGTTTTTGATTTCATTATAGTTTAGAGTTTTTTCATTTTTGGAGAATTCCTAGTCTAATTCGATTGGAATAGATCCAATGAAAAGTGGCTTTTTATTTCATGATAACTTCGTGGTTTTTTTTTTGCGAATTGGTAGTCCAATTTGACCGGAATCGAGCCAATGAAAGTGGTTTTTGATTTCACGATAACTACGGGTTTGTTCGTTTTTGGGGAATTGCTAGTCCAATTCAATTGTAATCGAGCGAATGAAAAGTGGTTTTTGATTTAATGATAACTTAGGGTTTGTTCGTTTTTGGCGAATTGCTAGTCTAATTCGATTGGAATAGACCTAATGAAAAGTGGTTTTTGATTTCATGATAACTTCGGGTTTGTTCGTTTTTGGCGAAATGCTAGTCAATTCGACTGGAATCAAGCCAATGAAAAGTGGCTTTTGATTTCATGATAAATTCGGGTTTGATCATTTTTGGCGAATTATGAGTCCAATTCGATTGAACTTGCGCCAATGAGAAGTGGTTTTTGATTTCATGATAACTTCGGGTTCGTTCATTTTTGGCGAATTGCTAGTCGAATTCGATTTGAATTGAGCCAATGAAAAGTGGTTTTTTATTTTATGATAGCTTAGAGTTTTTTCATTTTTGGAGAATTCCTAGTCTAATTCGATTGGAATAGATCCAATGAAAAGTGGCTTTTTATTTCTTGATAACTTCGGGGTTTATTTTTTTTAGCGAATTGCTAGTCTAATTTGACCGGAATCGAGCCAATGAAAAGTGGTTTTTGATTTCAAGATAACTACGGGTTTGTTCGTTTTTGGGGAATTGCTAGTCCAATTCAATTGTAATTGAGCGAATGAAAAGTGGTTTTTGATTTAACGATAACTTAGGGTTTGTTCGTTTTTAGCGAATCGCTAGTCTAATTCGATCGGAATAGACCCAATGAAAAGTGGTTTTTGATTTCATGATAACTTCGGGTTTGTTCGTTTTTGGCGAAATGCTAGTCAATCGATTGGAATCAAGCCAATGAAAAGTGGCTTTTGATTTCATGATAACTTAGGGTATGTTCATTTTTGGCGAATTGCTAGTCTAATTCGATTGGAATAGATCCAATGAAAAGTGGTTTTTGATTTCATGATAACTTCGGGTTTGATCGTTTTTGGCGAAATACAAGTCCAAGTCGATTGGAATCGAGCCATTGAAAAGTACTTTTTGATTTCATGATAACTTCGGGTTTGTTCTTTTAGGTGAATTGCTAGTCTAATTCGATTGGAATAGAGCCATTGAAAAGTGGTGTTTGATTTCATGATAACTTAGGGTACGTTCATTTTTGGCGAATTGCTTGTCTAATTCGATTGGAATAGATCCAATGAAAAGTGGTTTTTGATTTCATGATAACTTCGGGTTTGATCATTTTTGGCGAAATGCAAGTCCAAGTCGATTGGAATCGAGCCATTGAAAAGTACTTTTTGATTTCATGACAACTTCGGGTTTGTTCTTTTTGGCGAATTGCTAGTCTAATTCGATTGGAATAGAGCCATTGAAAATTAGTTTTTGATTTCATGATAACTTCGGGTTTGTTCTTTTAGGCGAATTGCTAGTCTAATTCGATTGGAATAGAGCCATTGAAAAGTAGTTTTTTATTTCATGATAACTTAGGGTATGTTCATTTCTGGCGAATTGCTAGTCTAATTCGATTGGAATAGATCCAATGAAAAGTGGTTTTTGATTTCATGATAACTTCGGGTTTGATCGTTTTTGGCGAAATACAAGTCCAAGTCGATTGGAATCGAGCCATTGAAAAGTACTTTTTGATTTCATGATAACTTCGGGTTTGTTCTTTTAGGTGAATTGCTAGTCTAATTCGATTGGAATAGAGCCATTGAAAAGTGGTGTTTGATTTCATGATAACTTAGGGTACGTTCATTTTTGGCGAATTGCTTGTCTAATTCGATTGGAATAGATCCAATGAAAAGTGGTTTTTGATTTCATGATAACTTCGGGTTTGATCGTTTTTGGCGAAATGCAAGTCCAAGTCGATTGGAATCGAGCCAATGAAAAGTGATTTTTGATTTCATCATAACATCAGGTTTGTTCGTTTTTGCGAATTGCTAGTCTAATTCGATTGGAATCGATCCAATGAAAAGTGATTTTTGATTTCTTGATAACTACGGGTTGGTTCATTTTTGGCGAATCGCTTGTCTAATTCGATTGGAATCGATCCAATGAAAAGTGGTTTTGGATTTCTTGATTACTTCGGGTGTGTTCTATTTTGGCGATTTGCAAGTCTAATTGATTGGAATCGAGCTAATGAAAAGAGGGTATTGATTTCATTATACTTCGGCTTTGTTCATTTTTGGCGAATAGTTAACCGAATTCGATTGGAATTGAGCCAATGAAAAGTGGTTTTGATTTCATGACAACTTTCGGTTTGTTAATTTTTGGCAAATTGCCAATCCGATTAGGTTGGAATCGAGCCAATGAAACGTGGCTTTCGATTTCATGATAACTTCGGGTTGGTTCATTTTTGACGAATTGCTAGTCTAATTCGATTGGAATCGAGCTAATGAAAAGAGGGTATTGATTTCATGATAACTTCGGGTTTGTTTATTTTTGGCGAATAGTTAGCCGAATTCGATTGGAATTAAGCCAACGAAAAGTGGTTTTGATTTCATGACAACTTCCGATTTTTTAATTTTTAGCAAATTGCCAATCCGATTAGGTTAGAATCGAGCCAATGAAATGTGGCTTTCGATTTCATGATAACTTCGGGTTTGTTCATTTTTGAAGAATTGCTAGTCTAATTCGATTGGAATCGAGCCAATGAAAAGTGATTTTTGATTTCTTAATAACTTTTGGTGTGTTCATTTTTGCCGAATTACAAGTCTAATTCGATTGGAATCGAGGGAATGAAGAGAGGGTTTTGATTTCATGATAACTTCGGGTTTGTTCATTTTTGGCGAATCGCTAGCCTAATTCTATTGGAATCGAGCCAGTGAAAAGTGATTTTTGATTTCATGATAACATCGGGTTTGTTCCATTTTAGCGAATAACTAGTCTAAAATGATTGGAATCGAGCCAATGAAAAGTGATTTTTGATTTCATGATAACTTCGAGTTTGTTCGTTTTCGACGAATTACTAGTCAAATTCGATTGGATCCAAGCCAATGAAAAGTGGTTTTTGATTTCATGATAACTTAGGATTTGTTCGTGCCTGGCGAATTGCTAGTCCAATTCGTTTGGAATCGAGCGAATGAAAAGTGGGTTTTGATTTCAAGATACCTTCAAGTTTGTTCATTTTCGGCGAATTGCTAGTCTAATTCGATTGGAATCGAGCGAATGAAAAGTGGCTTTTTTATTTCATGATAACGTCAGGTTTGTTCATTTTTGGCGAATTGCTAGCCCAATTTGATTGGAATCAAGCCATTGTAAAGTGATTTTTGATTTCTAGATAACTTCAGGTTTGTTCATTTTTAGCGAATGAAAAGTGGTTTTTTTATTTCATGATAACTTCAGGTTTGTTCATTTTTGGCGAATTGCTAGCCTAATTCGATTGGAATCAAGCAATTGAAAAGTGATGT
Source organism: Olea europaea var. sylvestris (assembly GCF_002742605.1). Lineage (NCBI taxonomy): Eukaryota > Viridiplantae > Streptophyta > Magnoliopsida > Lamiales > Oleaceae > Olea > Olea europaea. The sequence goes on along the minus strand of NW_019245377.1, from coordinate 25,553 downwards.
TTGATTTCATGATAGCTTCGGATTTGTTCATTTTTATCGAGTTGCTAGTCTAATTCGATTGGAATCGAACGAATGAAAAGTGGTTTTTGATTTCATGATAACTTCAGGTTTGTTCATTTTTAGCGAATTGCTAGTCTAATTCGATTGGAATCGAGCCAATAAAAAGTGGCTTTTGATTTCGTAATAACTTAGGATTTGTTTGTTCTTGGCGAATTGCTAGTCTAATTTGTTTTAAATCGAGCGAATGTAAAACGATTTTTGATTTCATGATAACTTCACGTTTGTTCATTTTTGGCAAATTGATGGTCTAATTCGATTGGAATCGAGCCAATGAAAAGTGGTTTTTGACTTCATTATAACTTCGGGTTTGTTCATTTTTTTGCGAATTGCTAGTCTAATTTGATTGGAATAGAGCCAATGAAAAGTGGTTTTTTGATTTCGTGAAAACTTTGGGTTTGTTCATTTCTGGCGAATTGCTAGTGTAATTCGATTGGAATCAAGCCAATGAAAAGTAATTTTTGATTTCATGAAAACTTCGGGTTTGCACATTTGTGGCGAATTGCTAGTCTAATTCTAATGGAATCGATCCAATGAAAAGTGATTTTTGACTTCATGATAACTTCGTGTTTGTTCATTTTTAGCGAATTACCAGTCTAATTCGATTGGAATATAGCCAATGAAAAGTGGTTTTCGATTTCATGATAACTTATGATTTGTTCGTTCTTGGCGAAAAGCTAGTCTAATTCGTTTGGAATCGAGTGAATGTAAAGTGGTTTTTGATTTCATGATAACTTCATGTTTGTTCGTTTTTAGCGAATTGATGGTCTAATTCAATTGGAATCGAGCCAATGAAAAGTGGTTTTTGATTTCATGGTAACTTCGAGTTTGTTCTTTTTTTTGCGAAATGCTAGTCTAATTCGATTGGAATCGAGCAAATGAAAAGTGGTTTTTTGATTTCGTGAAAACTTTGGGTTTGTTCGTTTCTGGCAAATTGCTAGTCTAATTCGATTGGAGTCAAGCTAATGAAACGTAATTTTTGATTTCATGAAAACTTCAGCTTTCCTCATTTTTGACGAATTGATAGTCTAATTCGATTGGAATCGATGCAATGAAATGTAGTCTTTGATTTCATGATAAATTCGGATTTGTTAGTTTTTGGCGAATTACTAGTCTAATTCGGTTGGAATCGAGCCAATGAATAGAGGGATTTGATTTCATGATAACCTCGGGTTTTTTCATTTTTGACGAATTGCTAGTCTAATTCGATTGGAATCGAGCCAATGAAAAATGGTTTTGATTTCATGATAACTTCGGGTTTGTTAATTTTTGACAATTTTCCAGTCCGATTAGATTAGAAAGTAGCCAATGGAATGTGGCTTTTGATTTCATGATAACTTCGGGTTTGTTCGTTTTTGGCGAATTTCTAGTCTAATTCGATTGGGATCGAGCCAATGAAAAGTGGTTTTTGATTTCTTGATAACTTCGGGTGTGTTCTATTTTAACGAATTACAAGTCTAATTCAATTGGAATCGAACAAAAGGAAAGAGGGTTTTGATTTTATGATAACTTCGGGTTTGATCATTTTTGGCGAATAGCTAGTCTAATTCGATTGGTATCGAGCCAATGAAAAGTGGTTTTTCATTTCATGATAACTTTGGGTTTGTTCATTTTTGGCGAATTGCGAGTCTAATTCCATTGGAATTGAGCCAATGAAGAGTGGTAAGTGATTTCATGATACGTTCTGGTTTGTTCATTTTTGGCGAATTGCTAGTCTAATTCGATCGGAATCGAGCCAATGAAAAGTGATTTTTGATTTCATGATAACTTTGGGTTTGTTCATTTTTGGCGAATTGCTAGTCTAATTCGATTGGAATCGAGCCAATGAAGAGTGGTTTTTGATTTCATGATAAGTTCGGGTTTGTTCGTTTTTGGTGAATTGCTAGTCTAATTCGATCGGAATCGAGCCAATGAAAAGTGATTTTTTATTTCATGATAACTTCGGGGTTGTTCTTTCTTCGCGAATTGCTAGTCTAATTCGTTTGGAATCGAGCGAATGAAAAGTGGTTTTTGATTTCAAGATACCTTCAAGTTTGCTAATTTTTGGTGAATTGCTAGTTTAATTCGATTGGAATCGAGCGAATGAAAAGTGGTTTTTTTATTTCGTGCTAACTTAAGGTTTGTTCATTTTTGGCGAATTGCTAGCCGAATTCGATTGGAATCAAGCCATTGAAAAGTGATTTTTGATTTCATGATAACTTCGGGTTTGTTCGTTTTTTGCGAATAACTAGTCTAATCCGATTGGAATCGAGCCGATGAAAAGTGATTTTTGATTTCATTATAACTTCGAGTTTGTTCATTTTCAACGAATTACTAGTCTAATTCGATCGGAACCAAGCCAATGAAAGGTGGTTTTTGATTTCATGATAACTTAGGATTTGTTCGTTCTTTGCGAATTTGTAGTCCAATTCGTTTGGAATCGAGCGAATGAAAAGTGGATTTTGATTTCAAGATACCTTCAAGTTTGTTCATTTTTGGTGAATTAATAGTCTAATTCGATTGAAATCGAGCAAATGAAAAGTGGTTTTTTTATTTCATGATAACTTCAGGTTTGTTCATTTTTGGCGAATTGCTAGCCTAATTCGATTGGAATCTAGCTATTGAAAAGTGATTTTTGATTTCATGATAACTTCGAGTTTGTTCATTTTTAGCGAGTTGCTAGTCGAATTCGATTAGAATCGAACGAATGAAAAGTGGTTTTTGATTTTATGATAACTTCAGGTTTGTTCATTTTGGGCGAATTGCTAGTCTAATTCGATTGGAATCGAGCCAATGAAATGTGGTTTTTGATTTCATGATAACTTCGAGTTTGTTCATTTTTAGCGAGTTGCTAATCTAATTCGATTGGAATCGAACGAATGGAAAGTGGTTTTTGATCTCATGACAACTTCAGGTTTGTTCATTTTTGGTGAATTGCTAGTCTACTTCGATTGGAATCGATCCAATGAAAAGCGATTTTTGATTTTATGATAACTTCGTGTTTGTTCATTTTTAGCGAATTACTAGTCTAATTCGATTGGAATCGAGCCAATGAAAAGTGGTTTTCGATTTCATGATAACTTAGGATTTGTTCGTTCTTGGCAAATTGCTAGTCTAATTCATTTGGAATCTAGTGAATGTAAAGTGATTTTTGATTTCATGATAACTTTAGGTTTGTTCATTTTTAGCGAATTGCTAGTCTAATTCGATTGGAATCGAACGAATGAAAAGTGGTTTTTGATTTCATGATAACTTCAGGTTTGTTCATTTTTGGCGAATTGCAAGTCTAATTTGATTGGAATTGAGCCAATGAAAAGTGGTTTTTGATTTTGTGATAACTTAGGATTTGTTCGTTCTTGGCAAATTGCTAGTCTAATTTTTTTTGAATCGAGCGAATATAAAGCGGTTTTCGATTTCATGATAACTTCAGGTTTGTTCGTTTTTAGCGAATTGATGGTTTAATTCGATTGGAATCGAGCCAATGACAAGTGGTTTTTGATTTCATGATAACTTCGGGTTTGTTCATTTTTTTTTGTGAATTGCTAGTCTAATTCGATTGGAATCAAGCCAATGAAAAGTGATTTTTTGGTTTCCTGAAAACTTCGAGTTTGTTCGTTTCTGGCGAATTGCTAGTCTAACTCGATTGGAATCAAACCAATGAAAAGTAATTTTTGATTTCATGAAAACTTCAGGTTTGCTCATTTTTGTTGAATTGCTAATCTACATCTATTGGAATCGATCCAATGAAAAGTGATTTTTGATTTCATGATAACTTCGTGTTTGTTCATTTTTAGCGAACTACTAGTCTAATTCGATTTGAATCGAGCCAATGAAAAGTGGTTTTCGATTTCATGATAACTTAGGATTTGTTCGTTCTTGGCGAATTGCTAGTCTAATTCGTTTGGATTCGAGTGAATGTAAAGTGGTTTTTGATTTCATGATACCTTCAAGTTTTTTCGTTTTTAGCGAATTGATGGTCTAATTCAATTGGAATTGAGCCAATGAAAAGTGGTTTTTGATTTCGTGATAACTTAGGATTTGTTCGTTCTTGGCGAATTGCTAGTCTAATTTGTTTTGAATCGAGCGAATGTAAAGCGGTTTTTGATTTCATGACAACTTCAGATTTGTTCGTTTTTAGCGAATTGATGGTCTAATTCGATTGGAATCGAGCCAATGAATAGTGGTTTTTGATTTCACGATAACTTCGGGTTTGTTCATTTTTTGCGAATTGCTAGTCTAATTCGATTGGAATCGAGCCAATGAAAAGAGGTTTTTGATTTCTTGATAACTTCGGGTGTGTTCAATTTTGGTGAATTGCAAGTCCAATTTTATTGGAATCGAGCCAATGAAAAGAGGGTTTCGATTACATGATAACTTCGGGTTTGTTTATTTTTTGCGAATAGCTAGTCTAATTCGATTGGAATCGAGCGAATGAAAAGTTATTTTTCATTTCATGATAACTTCGGGTTTGTTCATTTTTGGCGAATCGCTAGTCCAATTCGATTGGAATCCAACCAATGAAAAGTGGTTTTTGATTTCATGATAAGTTCGAGTTTGTTCATTTTTGGCGAATTGCTAGTCTAATTCGATCGGACTCGAGCCAATGAAAAGTGGTTTATGATTTCATCACAACTTCCGATTTGTTCATTTTTTGGTGAATTACTAGTCTAATTCGATTGGAATCGAGCCAATGAAAAGTGATTTTTGATTTCATGATAACCTCGAGTTCGATCATTTTTAGCGAATTACTAGTCTAATTTGATTGGAATCGAGCCGATGAAAAGTGGCTTTCGATTTCATGATAACTTAGGCCTTGTTCGTTTTTGGGCAATTGCTAGTCTAATTAGATTAGAATCGAGCCAAAGAAATGTAGTTTTTGAATTCATGATAAGTTCGGGTTTGTTCATTTTTGGTGAATTGCTTGTCTAATTCAATAGGAATCGAGCCAATGAAAGGTGATTTTTGATTTCATGATAACTTCAGGTTTGTTCGTTTTTGGCGAATTGCTAGTCTAATTCGATTGGAATCAAGCAAATAAAAAGTGATTTCTGATTTCATGATAACTCCGGGTTTGTTCGTTTTTGGCGAATTGCTAATCTAATTCGATTGGAATCAACCAAATGAAAAGTGGATTTTGATTTCATGATAACTTCGGGTTTCCTCATTTTTGGCGAATTGCTAGTCTAATTCGATTGGAATCGAGGCAATGAAAAGTGATTTTTGATTTCATGATAACTTCGAGTTCGATCATTTTTAGTGAATTACTAGTCTAATTTGATTTGAATCGAGCCAATAAAATGTGGCTTTCGATTTCATGATAACTTAGGATTTGTTCATTCTTGGTGAATTGCTAGTCTAATTCGTTTGGAATCGAGCGAATGAAAAGTGGGTTTTGATTTCACGATAACTTTAGGTTTGTTCGTTTTTGGCAAATGGCTAGTCTAATTCGATTGGAATCGAGCCAATGAAAAGAGGTTTTTGATTTCGTGATAACTTAGGATTTGTTTGTTTTTAGCAAATGGCTAGTCCAATTCGATTGGAATCGAGCCAATGAAAAGTTGTAAAGTCGTTTTTGATTTCATTATAACTTCGGGTTTGTTCATTTTCTGGGGAAATGCCAGTCCAATTGGATTGGAATCGAGCCAACGAATAGTGTCTTTTATTTTCATGATAACTTTGGGCTTGTTCTTTTTGGCGAATTTATAGTCTAATTCGATTGGAATAGAGCTAATGAAAAGTGGTTTTTGATTTCATGATAAATTTGGGGTAGTTTATTTTTGGCGAATTGCTAGTCAAATTCGATTGGAATCGAGCCAATGAAAAGTGGCTTTTGATGTCATGATAACTTCAGGCTTGTTCGTTTTTGGCGAATTGCTACTCTAATTCGGTTGGAATCGAGCCAATGAAAAGAGGTTTTTGATTTCATGATAACTTCGGGTTTGTTCGTTTTCGCGAATTGCAAGTCAAATTCGATTGGAATAGATCCAATGAAAAGGGGTTTTTGGTTTCACAATAACTTCGGGTTTGTTCGTTTTCGATGAAATGCTAGTCAATTCGATTGGAATCGAGCCAATGAAAAGTGGCTTTTGATTTCATGATAACTTCGGGTTTGTTCTTTTTGGTGAATCGCTACTCTAATTCATTGGAATAGAGCTAATGAAAAGTGATTTTTGATTTCATGATAACTTCGGGTTCTTGCATTTTTGACGAATTGCTAGTCTAATTCTATTGGAATAGATCCAATGAAAAGTGGTTTTTAATTTCATGATGACTTTGGGTTTGTTTGTTTTTGGCGAAATGCTAGTCCAATTCAATTGGAATCGAGCCAATGAAAAGTGGCTTTTGATTTCATGATAACTTTGGGCTTGTTCATTTTTTGCAAATTTCTAGTTTAATTCGATTGGAATCAAGCAAATGAAAAGTGGTTTTTGATTTCTAGATAACGTCGGGTTTGTTTGTTTTTGACGAATTGCTAATATAATTCGATTGTAATCGAGCTAATGAAAATTAGCTCTTGACTTCAAGATAACTTCGTGTTTATTCGTTTTTGCGAAATGCTAGTCCAATTCGATTGGAATCGTGCCATTGAAAAGTGACTTTTGATTTCATGATAACTTCAGGTTTGTTCTTTTTGGCGAATTGCTAGTCTAATTCGATTGGAATTGAGACAATGAAAAGTGGTTTTTGATTTCATGATAAATTCGGGGTAATTCATTTTTGGTGAGCTGCTAGTCTAATTCGGAATCGAGCCAATGAAATGTGGTGTTTGATTTATTAATAACTTCGGATTTGTTCATTTTTGGCGAATTGCTAGTGTGATTCGATTGGAATAGAGACAATGGAAAGTAGTTTTTAATTTCATGATAACTTCGGGGTTGTTCTTTTTGGCGAATTGCTAGTCTAATTCGATTGAAATCGAGCCAATGAAAAGTGGTTTTTGATTTCATGATAACTTCGGGTTTGATCATTTTTGGCGAATTGCTAGTCCAATCCGATTGGAATTGAGCCAATGAAAATTGGTTTTTGATTTCATGATAGCTTAGGGTTTGTTCGTTTTTGGAGAATTCCTAGTCTAATTCGATTGGAATAGATCCAATGAAAAGTGGCTTTTGATTTCATGATAACTTCGGGTTTTTTCATTTTTAACGAATTGCTAGTCTAATTCGATTGGAATTGAGCCAATGAAAAGTGGTTTTTGATTTCATGATAGCTTAGGGTTTGTTCATTTTTGGCAAATTCCTAGCCTAATTCAATTGGAATAGATCCAATGAAAAGTGGCTTTTGATTTCATGATAACTTCGGGTTTCTTCTTTTTGGTGAAGCGTTGCTCTAATTCGATTGGAATAGAGCCAATGAAAAGTGATTTTTGATTTCATGATAACTTCGGGTTTTTGCATTTTCGACGAATTCCTAGTCTAATTCAATTGGAATAGATCCAATGAAAAGTGGTTTTTAATTTCATGATGAATTTGGGTTTGTTCGTTTTTGGCGAAATGCTAGTCCAATTCAATTGGAATCGAGCCAATGAAAAGTGGCTTTTGATTTCATGATAACTTTGGACTTGTTCATTTTTTGCGAATTTCTAGTTTAGTTCGATTGGAATCGAGCAAATGAAAAGTGGTTTTTGATTTCTTGATAACTTCGGGTTTGTTCGTTTTTGGCGAATTGCTAATATAATTCGATTGTAATCGAGCTAATGAAAATTGGCTCTTGACTTCAAGATAACTTCGTGTTTATTCGTTTTTGCGATATGCTAGTCCAATTCGATTGGAATCGAGCCATTGAAAAGTGACTTTTGATTTCATGATAACTTCGGGTTTGTTCTTTTTGGCGAATTGCTAGTCTAATTCGATTGGAATTGAGCCAATGAAAAGTGGTTTTTGATTTCATGATAAATTTGGGGTAATTCATTTCTGGTGAACTGCTAGTCTAATTTGATTGGAATCGAGCCAATGAAAAGTGGTTTTTGATTAAATGATAACTTCGGGTTTGTTCATTTTTGGCGAATTGCTAGTGTGATGCGATTGGAATCGAGCCAATGAAAAGTGGCTTTTGATGTCATGATAACTTCGGGCTTGTTCGTTTTTGGCGAATTGCTACTCTAATTCGGTTGGAATCGAGCCAATGAAAAGAGGTTTTTTATTTCATGATAACTTCTGGTTTGTTTGTTTTATCGAATTGCAAGTCAAATTCGATTGGAATAGATCCAATGAAAAGGGGTTTTTGGTTTCACAATAACTTCGGGTTTGTTCGTTTTCGATGAAATGCTAGTCAATTCGATTGGAGTCGAGCCAATGAAAAGTGGCTTTTGATTTCATGATAACTTCAGGTTTGTTCTTTTTGGTGAATCGCTGCTCTAATTCGATTGGAATAGAGCTAATGAAAAGTGATTTTTGATTTCATGATAACTTCGGGTTCTTGCATTTTTGACGAATTGCTAGTCTAATTCTATTGGAATAGATCCAATGAAAAGTGGTTTTTAATTTCATGATGACTTTGGGTTTGTTTGTTTTTGGCGAAATGCTAGTCCAATTCAATTGGAATCGAGCCAATGAAAAGTGGCTTTTGATTTCATGATAACTTTGGGCTTGTTCGTTTTTTGCAAATTTCTAGTTTAATTCGATTGGAATCAAGCAAATGAAAAGTGATTTTTGATTTCTAGATAACGTCGGGTTTGTTTGTTTTTGACGAATTGCTAATATAATTCGATTGTAATCGAGCTAATGAAAATTAGCTCTTGACTTCAAGATAACTTCGTGTTTATTCGTTTTTGCGAAATGCTAGTCCAATTCGATTGGAATCGTGCCATTGAAAAGTGACTTTTGATTTCATGATAACTTCAGGTTTGTTCTTTTTGGCGAATTGCTAGTCTAATTCGATTGGAATTGAGACAATGAAAAGTGGTTTTTGATTTCATGATAAATTCGGGGTAATTCATTTTTGGTGAACTGCTAGTCTAATTCGGAATCGAGCCAATGAAATGTGGTGTTTGATTTATTAATAACTTCAGGTTTGTTCATTTTTGGCGAATTGCTAGTGTGATTCGATTGGAATCGAGACAATGGAAAGTAGTTTTTAATTTCATGATAACTTCGGGGTTGTTCTTTTTGGCGAATTGCTAGTCTAATTCGATTGAAATCGAGCCAATGAAAAGTGGTTTTTGATTTCATGATAACTTCGGGTTTGATCATTTTTGGCGAATTGCTAGTCCAATCCGATTGGAATTGAGCCAATGAAAATTGGTTTTTGATTTCATGATAGCTTAGGGTTTGTTCGTTTTTGGAGAATTCCTAGTCTAATTCGATTGGAATAGATCCAATGAAAAGTGGCTGTTGATTTCATGATAACTTCGGGTTTTTTCATTTTAACGAATTGCTAGTCTAATTGATTGGAATCGAGCCAATGAAAAGTGGTTTTTGATTTCATGATAGCTTAGGGTTTGTTCATTTTTGGCAAATTCCTAGTCAAATTCGATTGGAATCGAGCCAATGAAAAGTTGTTTTTTGATTTCGTGAAAACTTCGGGTTTGTTCGTTTCTGGCGTATTGCTAGTCTAATTCGATTGGAATCAAGCCAATGAGAAGTAATTTTTGATTTCATGAAAACATCGGGTTTGCTCATTTTTGGCGAATTACTAGTCTAATTCGATTGGAATCGATCCAATGAAAAGTGATTTTTGATTTCATGATAACTTCGTGTTTGTTCATTTTTAGCGAATCACTAGTCTAATTCGATTGGAATCGAGCCAAAGAAAAGTGGTTTTTGATTTCATGATAGCTTAGAGTTTTTTCATTTTTGGAGAATTCCTAGTCTAATTCGATTGGAATAGATCCAATGAAAAGTGGCTTTTTATTTCGTGATAACTTCGTGGTTTTTTTTTTGGCGAATTGGTAGTCTAATTTGACCGGAATCGAGCCAATGAAAAGTGATTTTTGATTTCACGATAACTACGGGTTTGTTCATTTTTGGGGAATTGCTAGTCCAATTCAATTGTAATCGAGCGAATGAAAAGTGGTTTTTGATTTAATGATAACTTAGGGTTTGTTCGTTTTTAGCGAATTGCTAGTCTAATTCGATTGGAATAGACCCAATGAAAAGTGGTTTTTAATTTCATGATAACTTCAGGTTTGTTCGTTTTGGCGAAACGCTAGTCAATTCGACTGGAATCGAGCCAATGAAAAGTGGCTTTTGATTTCATGATAACTTCGGGTTTGATCATTTTTGGCGAATTGCGAGTCCAATTCGATTGAAATTGCGCCAATGAGAAGTGGTTTTAGATTTCATGATAACTTCGGGTTCGTTCATTTTTGGCGAATTGCTAGTCGAATTCGATTGGAATTGAGCCAATGAAAAGTGGTATTTTATTTCATGATAGCTAAGAGTTTTTTCATTTTTGGAGAATTCCTAGTCTAATTCGATTGGAATAGATCCAATGAAAAGTGGCTTCGTATTTCTTGATAACTTCGGGGTTTGTTTGTTTTTGGCGAATTGCTAGTCTAATTTGACCAGAATCGAGCCAATGAAAAGTGATTTTTGATTTCACGATAACTACGGGTTTGTTCATTTTTGGGGAATTGCTAGTCCAATTCAATTGTAATCGAGCGAATGAAAAGTGGTTTTAGATTTTTCGATAACTTAGGGTTTGTTCGTTTTTAGCGAATTGCTAGTCTAATTCGATTGGAATAGACCCAATGAAAAGTGGTTTTTGATTTCATGATAACTTCGGGTTTGTTCATTTTTGGCTAAATGCTAGTCAATTCGATTGGAATCAAGCCAATGAAAAGTGGCTTTTGATTTCATGATAACTTCGAGTTTGTTTTTTTTGGCGAATTGTTGGTCTAATTCGATTGGAATAGAGCCAATGAAAAGTGGTTTTTGATTTCATGATAACTTCGGATTTGTTCTTTTTACGAATCGCTAGTCTAATTCGATTGGAATAGAGCCATTGAAAAGTAGTTTTTGATTTCATGATAACTTTGGGTTTGTTCTTTTAGGCGAATTGCTAGTCTAATTCGTTTGGAATAGAGCCATTGAAAAGTGGTGTCTGATTTCATGATAACTTAGGGTATGTTCATTTTTGGCGAATTGCTAGTCTAATTCGATTGGAATAGATCCAATGAAAAGTGGTTTTTGATTTCATGATAACTTCGGGTTTGATCGTTTTTGGCGAAATGCTAGTCCAAGTCGATTGGAATTGAGCCATTGAAAAGTAGCTTTTGATTTCATGATAACTTCGGGCTTGTTCTTTTTGGTGAATTTCTAGTCTAATTCAATTGGAATAGGGCCAATGAAAAGTGGTTTTTGATTTCGTGATAAATTTGGGGTATTTCATTTTTAGTGAAACGCTTGTCTAATCCGATTCGAATCGAGCCAATGAAACATGGCTTTTGATTACATGATAACTACGGGCTTGTTCATTTTTGGAGAATTGCTAGTCTAATACGATTGGAATCAAGCCAATGAAAAGGGGCTTTTGATTTCATGATAACTTCGGGTTTGTTCATTTTTCGCGAATTGCTAGTCTAATTCGGTTGGAATTGAACCAATGAAAAGTGGTTTTTGATTTCATGATAACTTCGGGTTTGTTCTTTTTGACGAATTGCTAGCTTAATTCAATTGGAAACAAGCCAATGAAAAGTGGTTTTTTAATTCATGACATCTTCGGGTTTGTTTGTTTTTCTGAATAGCCACTCTAATTCGATTGGAATCGAGCAAACGAAAAGTGGTTTTTGATTTCATGATAACTTAGGGTTTGTTCGTTTTTGGCGAATTGCAAGTCTAATTTAATTGGAATTGAGACAATGAAAGTCTAATTCGATTGGAATCGAGCCATTGAAAAGTGGTTTTTGTTTTCTAGATAACTTCCGGTTTGTTCATTTTTGGCGACTTGCTAGAGTCATTCGATTGGAATCGAGCCAACGAAAATTGGCTTTTGACTTCAGGATAACTTCGGGATTGTTTGTTTTTGCGAAATGCTAGTCCAACTCAATTGGAATCGAGCCAATGAAATGTGGCTTTTAATTTCATGATAACTTCGGGTTTGTTCTTTTTGGCGCATTGCTAGTCTAATTCGATTGCAATAGAGCCAATGAAAAGTATCTTTTGATTTCATGATAAATTCGGGGTAGTTCATTTTTGGTGAATTGCTAGTCTAATTCGATTGGAATAGAGCCATTGAAAAGTGGCCTTTGATTTCAAGATAAATTCGGGGTTGTTCATTTTTGGCTAATTACTAGTCTAATTCGATTCGAATTGTGCCGTTGAAAAGTGGTTTTTGATTTCATGACAACTTCGGGTTTGTTCTTTTTGGCGAATTGCTAGTCTAATTCGATTGGAATAGAGCCATTGAAAAGTAGTTTTTGATTTCATGATAACTTAGGGTATGTTCATTTTTAGCGAATTGCTAGTCTAATTCGATTGGAATAGATCCAATGAAAAGTGGTTTTTGGTTTCATGATAACTTCGGGTTTGTTCGTTTTTGCCGAAATGCTAGTCCAATTCGATTGGAATCGAGCCATCGAAAAGTAGCTTTTGATTTCATGATAACTTCGGGCTTGTTCTTTTTGGCGAATTTCTAGTATAATTCGATTGGAATAGAGCCAATGAAAAGTGGTTTTTGATTTCATCATAAATTTGGGGTAGTTCGTTTTTGGTGAAATGCTAGTTTAATTTGATTGGAATCGAGCCAATGAAATGTGGCTTTTGATTTCATGATAACTACTGTCTTGTTCATTTTTGGCGAATTGCTAGTTTAATTTGGTTGGAATCGAGCCAATGAATAGAGGGTTTTGATTTCATGATACGTTCGGTTTTTTTCATTTCTTGACGAATTGCTAGTCAAATTCGATTGGATTCGAGCCAATGAAAAGTGGTTTTGATTTCACGATAACTTCGGGTTTGTTCATTTTTGGCAAATTGCTAGTCTAATTCGATTAGAATCGAGCCAATGGAAAGTGATTTTTGATTTCTTAATAACTTCGGGTGTGTTCATTTTTGCCGAATTAAAAGTCTAATTCGATTGAAATTGAGCGAATGAAAAGAGGGTTTTGATTTAATGATAACTTCAGGTATGTTCGTTTATGGCGAATAGCTAGTCAAATTTGATTGGAATCGAGCCAATGAAAAGTGGTTTCTGATATCATCATAACTTCGGGTTTGTTCATTTTTGGCTAATTGCTAGTCGAATTCGATAAAGAGTGATTTTTTATTTCATTATAACTTCGGGTATGTTCGTTTTTTGAAAATTGCTAGTCTAATTCGATCGGAATCGAGCCAATGAAAAGTGATTTTTGATTTCATTATAACTTCAGGTTTTTTCGTTTTTGCGAATTGCTAGTCTAATTCAATTGGAATCGAGCCAATGAAAAGTGATTTTTAATTTCATCATAACTTCAGGTTTGTTCGTTTTTGCGAATTGCTAGTCTAATTCGATTGGAATCGATCCAATGAAAAGTGATTTTTGATTTCTTGATAACTTCGGGTGTGTTCATTTTTGGTGAATTTCTAGTCTAATTCGATTGGAATCGATCCAATGAAAAGTGGTTTTTGATTTCACGACAACATCGGGTTTGTTCATTTTTTGTGAGTTGCTTGTCTAATTCGATTAGAATCGAGCCAATGAGAAGTGGTTTTTTGATTTCGTGAAAACTTCGTGTTTGTTTGTTTCTAGCAAATTGCTAGTCTAATTCGATTGGAATGAAGCCAATGAAAAGTGGTTTTTGATTTCATGATAACTTCGGGTTTGTTCGTTTTTGGTGAATTGCTAGTCTAATTCGATTGGAGTCAATCCAATGAAAAGTGGTTTTTGATTTCACGATAACATCGGGTTTGTTCGTTTTTTGTGAGTTGCTAGTCTAATTCGATTGGAATCGTGCCAATGAGAAGTCATTTTTGATTTCTTAATAACTTCGGGTGTGTTCATTTTTTGTAAGTTGCTAGTCTAATTCGATTGGAATCGAGCGAATGAAAAGAGGGTTTTCATTTCATGATAACTTCGGGTTTGTTTGATTTTGAAGAATAGCTAGTCGAATTCGATTGGAATCGAGCCAATGAAAAGTGGTTTTTGATTTCATGATAACTTTCGGTTTGTTCGTTTTTGGCGAGTTCCTGGTCCAATTCGATTGGAATCGAGCCAATGGAATGTGGTTTTTGATTTCATGCTAACTTCGGTTTGTTCATTTTTTTGCGAATTGCTAGTCTAATTCGATTGGAATCAAGCCAATCAGAAGTGGTTTTTTGATTTCGTGAAAACTTCGTGTTTGTTCGTTTCTAGTGAAATGAAGCCAATGAAAAGTGGTTTTTGATTTCATGATAACTTCGAATTTGTTCGTTTTTGGCAAATTGCTAGTCTAATTTGATTGGAGTCAAGGCAATGAAAAGTGAATTTTGATTTCATGATAACTTCGGGTTTGTTCATTTTTGACGAATTGCTAGTCAAATTCGATTGGAATCGATCTAATGAAAAAGTGATTTTTGATTTCACGATAACATCGGGTTTGTTCATTTTTTGTGAGTTACTAGTCTAATTCGATTTGAATCGAACCAATGAAAAGTGGTTTTTGATTTCTTAATAACTTCGGGTATGTTCATTTTTGCCGAATTACAAGTCTAATTCGATTGGAATTGAGCGAATGAAAAGAGGGTTTTCATTTCATGATAACTTTGAGTTTGTTCATTTTTTTCGAATAGCTAGTCTAATTCGATTGGAATCGAGCCATTGAAAAGTGGTTTTTGATTTCATGATAACTTCAGGTTTGTTCATTTTTGGCGAATTGTTAGTCTAATTCGATTGGAATCGAGCCAATGAAAAGTGAATTTTGATTTCATGATAACTTCAGGCTTGTTCATTTTTGGCGAATTGCTAGACAAATTCGATTGGAATCGATCCAATGAAAAGTGGTTTCTGATTTCACGATAACATCGGGTTTGTTGGTTTTTTGTGAGTTGCTAGTCTAATCGATTGGGATCGAACCAATGAAAAGTGGGTTTTGATTTCTTAATAACTTCGGCTATGTTCCTTTTTGCCTAATTACAAGTCTAATTCAATTGGAATCAAGCGAATGAAAAGACGGTTTTGATTTCATGATAACTTTGGGTTTGTTCATTTTTTTCGAATAGCTAGTCTAATTAGATTGGAATCGAACCAATGAAAAGTGGTTTTCGATTTCACGATAACTTCAGGTTTGTTCGTTTTTGGCGAATTGTTAGTCTAATTCGATTGGAATCGAGCCAATGAAAAGTGAATTTTGATTTCATGATAACTTCAGGTTTGCTCATTTTTGGCGAATTGTCATTCTAATTCGATTAGAATCGAGCCAGTGAAAAGTGAATTTTGATTTCATAATAACTTCGGGTTTGTTCATTTTCTGAAAATTGCTTGTCTAATTCGATTGGAATCGATCCAATGAAAAGTGGTTTTTGATTTCAAGATAACATCGGGTTTGTTCATTTTTTGTGAGTTGCAAGTCTAATTCGATTGGAATCGAGCCAATGAAAAGTGGTTTTTGATTTCTTAATAACTTCGGGTGTGTTCATTTTTGTCGAATTACAAGTCTAATTCGATTGGAATCGAGCCAATGAAAAGTGAATTTTGATTTCATGATAACTTCGAGTTTGTTCATTTCTGGTAAATTGCTAGTCTATTCGATTGGAATCGATCCAATGAAAAGTGATTTTTGACTTCACGGCAACACCGGGTTTGTTCATTTTTTGTGAGTTTCTATCCTAATTCGATTGGAATCGAGCCAATGAAAAGTGGATTTTGATTTCTTAATAACTTCGGGTGTGTTCATTTTTGCTGAATTACAAGTCTAATTCGATTGGAATCGAGCGAATGAAAAGAGGATTTTGATTTCATGATAACTTCGGGTTTGTTTGTTTTTGAAGAATACCTAGTCTAAGTCGATTGGAATCGAGCCAATCAAAAGTGGTTTTCGATTTCATGATAGCTTAGGATTTGTTCGTTCTCAGTGAATCGCTAGTCTAATTCGTTTGGAATCGTGGGAATGTAAAGTGGTATTTGATTTCATGATAACTTTCGGTTTGTTCATTTTTGGCGAGTTGCTGTTCCAATTCGATTGGAATCGAGCCAATGGAAAGCGGTTTTTGATTTCATGCTAACTTCGGTTTGTTCATTTTTTTTGCGAATTGCTAGTCTAATTCGATTGGAATCGAGCCAATGAGAAGTGGTTTTTCAATTTCATGAAAACGTCGTGTTTGTTCATTTTTGGGGAATTGCTAGTCTAATTCGATTGGAATCAAGCCAATGAAAAGTGGTTTTTGATTTCATAATAACTTCTGGTTGTTCATTTTTTGGCGAATTGCTAGTCTAATTCGATTGGAATCGAGCCAATGTAAAGTGAATCTTGATTTCATGATAACTTCGGGTTCGTTCATTTTTGGCGAATTGCTAGTCTAATTTGATTGGAATCGAGCCAATGAAAAGAGGGTTTTGATTTCATGATAACTTCGGGTTTGTTTGTTTTTGAAGAATAGCTAGTCGAATTCAATTGGAATCAAGCCAATGAAAAGTGATTTTTGATTTCATGATAGCTTAGGATTTATTCGTTCTTGGAGAATCGCTTGTCTAATTCGTTTGGAATCGTGCGAATGTAATGTGGTATTTGATTTCATGATAACTTTCGGTTTGTTCGTTTTTGGCGAGTTGCTGGTCCAATTCGATTGGAATCGAGCCAATGGAAAGTGGTTTTTCATTTCATGCTAACTTCGGTGTGTTCATTTTTTTGCGAATTGCTAGTCTAATTCGATTGAAATCGAGCCAATGAGAAGTGGTTTTTTGATTTCGTGAAAACGTCGTGTTTGTTCGTTTCTGGCGAATTGCTAGTCTAATTCGAATGGAATCAAGCCAATGAAAAGTGGTTTTTGATTTCATAATGACTTCAGGTTTGCTCATTTTTCGTGAATTGCTAGTCTAGTTTGATAGGAATCGAGCCAATGGAAAGTGAGTTTTGATTTCATGATAACTTTGGGTTTGTTCATTTTTGGTAAATTGCTAGTCTAATTTGATTGGAATCGATCCAATGAAAACTGGTTTTTGATTTCATGATAACATCGGGTTTGTTCCTTTTTTGTGAGTTGCTAGTCTAATTCGATTGGAATCGTGCCAATGAAAAGTGGTTTTTGATTTCTTATTAACATCGGGTGTGTTCATTTTTGCCGAATTACAAGTCTAATTCGATTGGAATAGAGCAAAGGAAAAGAGGGTTTTGATTTCATGATAACTTCGGGTTTGTTTGTTTTTGAAGAAAAGCTAGTCGAATTCGATTGGAATCGAGCCAATGAAAAGTGATTTTTGATTTTATGATAGATAAGGATTTGTTCATTCTCGGTGAGTCGCGAGTCTAATTCGTTTGGAATCGTGGGAATGTAAAGTCGTATTTGATTTCATGATACCTTTCGGTTTGTTCGTTTGTTGCGAGTTACTGGTCCAATTCGATTGGAATCGAGCCAACGAAAAGTGGTTTTTGATTCCATGATAACTTCAGGTTTGTTCATTTTTGGCGAATTGTTAGTCTAATTCAATTGGAATCGAGCCAATGAAAAGTGAATTTTGATTTCATGATAACATCGGGATTGCTCATTTTTGGCGAATTGCTAGTCTAATTCGATTGAAATCGATCCAATGAAAAGTGATTTTTGATTTTACTATAACATAGGGTTTGTTTGTTTTTTGTGAGCTGCTAGTCTAATTCGATTGGAATCGAGCCAATGAAAAGTGGTTTTTTATTTCTTAATAACTTAGGGTGGGTTCATTTTTGCCGAATTACAAGTCTAATTCGATTGGAATCGAGCGAATGAAAAGAGGGTTTTGATTTCATGATAACTTCGGGTTTGTTCATTTTTGGCGAATAGCTAGTCTAATTCGATTGGAATGGAGCCAATGAAAAGTGGTTTTTGATTTCATGATAGCTTAGGATTTGTGCATTCTCGGTGAATCGCTAGTCTAATTTGTTTCGAATCGAGCGAATGTAGAGTGGTATTTGATTTCATGATAACTTTCAGTTTGTTCGTTTTTGGCGAGTTGATGGTCCAATTCGATTGGAATCAAGCCAATGAAAAGTGGTTTTTGATTTCATGCTAACTTCGGTTTGTTGATTTTTTTGCGAATTACTTGTCTAATTCGATTGGAATTGAGCCAATGAGAAGTAGTTTTTTGATTTCGTGAAAACTTCGTGTTTGTTTGCTTCTGGCGAATTGCTAGTTTAATTCGATTGGAATCAAGCCAATGAAAGGAGGATTTTGATTTCATGATAACTTCGGGTTTGTTCGTTTTTGGGGAAGAGCTAGTCTAATTCGATTGGAATCGAGCCAATGAGAAGTGGTTTTTGATTTCATGATAACTTCGGGTTTGTTCATTTTTTGCGAATTGCTAGTCTAATTCGGTTGGAATCGATACAATGAAAAGTGGTTTTTGATTTCAAGATAACTTCGGGTTTGTTCATTTTTTGCGAATTGCTAGTCTAATTCGATTGGAATCGAGCCAATGAAAAGTGGTTTTTGATTTCTTAGTAACTTCGGGTGTGTTCATTTTTGCCGAATTGCAAGTCTAATTCGATTGGATTCGAGCCAATGAAAGGAGGATTTTGATTTCATGATAACTTCGAGTTTGTTCTTTTTGCCGAATTACAAGTCTAATTCGATTGTAATCGAGCAAATGAAAAGTGGTTTTCGATTTCATGATAACTTCATGTTCGTTCATTTTTTGCGAAATGCTAGTCTAATTCGATTGGAGTCAAGCCAATAAAAAGTGATTTTTGATTTCATGATAACTTCGGGTTTGTTCCTTTTTGGCGAATTTCTAGTCTAATTCGATTGGAATCGATCTAATGAAAAGTGGTTTTTGATTTCAAGATAACTTCGAGTTTGTTCTTTTTTTTTTGGGAATTGCTTGTCTAATTCGATTGTAATCGAGCCATTGAAAAGTGGTTTTTGATTTCTTAATAACTTCGGGTGTTTTCATTTTTGCTGAATTGCAAGTCTAATTCGATTGGATTTAAGCCAATGAAAGGAGGGTTTTGATTTCATGATATCTTCGGGTTTGTTCGTTTTTGGCGAATAGCTAGTCTAATTCGATTGGAATCGAGCCAATGAAAAGTTCTTTTTGATTTCATGATAACTTCGGGTTTGTTCATTTTTAACGAATGGCTAGTCTAACTCAATTGGAATCACGGCAATGAAAAGTGAATTTTGATTTCAAGATAACTTCGGGTTTGTTCTTTTTTGGCGAATTGCTAGTCTAATTCGATTGGAATCGATCGAATGAAAAGTGGTTTTTGATTTCACGATAACATCGGGTTTGTTAATTTTTTGTGAGTTGCTAGTCTAATTCGATTGGAATCAAACCAATGAAAAGTGGTTTTTGATTTCTTAATAACTTCGGGTGTGTTCATTTTTGCCGAATTACAAGTCTAATTCGATTGGAATCGAGCGAATGAAAAGAGGGTTTTGATTTGATGATAACTTCGGGTTTGTTCGTTTTTTGCGAATAGCTAGTCTAATTCGATTGGAATCGAGCCAACGAAAAGTGGTTTTTATTTCATGATAACTTCGGGTTTGTTCATTTTTTGCGAATTGCTAGTGTAATTCGATTGGAATAGACCGAATCAAATGTGGTTTTTGATTTCTTAATAACTTCGGGTGTGTTCATTTTTGCCGAATTGCAAGTCTAATTCGATTGGAATCGATCCAATGAAAATTAGTTTTTGATTTCATGATAGCATCGGGTTTGTTCGTTTTTTGTGAGTTGCTAGTCTAATTCGATTGGAATCGTGCCAATGAAAAGTGGTTTTTGATTTCTTAATAACTTCGGGTGTGTTCATTTTTGCCGAATTACAAGTCTAATTCGATTGGAATCGAGCGAATGAAAAGAGGGTTTTGATTCCATGATAACTTCGGGTTTGTTTGTTTTTGAAGAATAGCTAGTCGAATTCAATTGGAATCGAGCCAATGAAATGTGATTTTTGATTTCATGATAGCTTAGGATTTGATCGTTCTCGGTGAATCGCTAGTCTAATTCGTTTGGAATCGTGCGAATGTAAAGTGGTATTTGATTTCATGATAACTTTCGATTTGTTCGTTTTCGGCGAGTTGCTGGTCCAATTCGATTGGAATCGAGCCAATGGAAAGTGGTTATTCATTTCATGCTAACTTCGGTGTGTTCATTTTTTTGCGAATTGCTAGTCTAATTCGATTGAAATCGAGCCAATGAGAAGTGGTTTTTTGATTTCGTGAAAACGTCGTGTTTGTTCGTTTCTGGCGAATTGCAAGTCTAATTCGAATGGAATCAAGCCAATGAAAAGTGGTTTTTGATTTCATAATGACTTCAGGTTTGCTCATTTTTTGCGAATTGCGAGTCTAGTTTGATAGGAATCGAGCCAATGAAAAGTGAATTTTGATTTCATGATAACTTCGGGTTTGTTCATTTTTGGTAAATTGCTAGTCTAATTCGATTGGAATCGATCCAATGAAAACTGGTTTTTGATTTCATGATAACATCGGGTTTGTTCGTTTTTTGTGAGTTGCTAGTCTAATTCGATTGGAATCGTGCCAATGAAAAGTGGTTTTAGATTTCTTATTAACATCGGGTGTGTTCATTTTTGCCGAATTACAAGTCTAATTCGATTGGAATAGAGCGAAGGGAAAGAGGGTTTTGATTTCATGATAACTTCGGGTTTGTTTATTTTTGAAGAATAGCTAGTCGAATTCGATTGGAATCGAGCCAATGAAAAGTGATTTTTGATTTCATGATAGCTAAGGATTTGTTCATTCTCGGTGAGTCGCGAGTCTAATTCGTTTGGAATCGTGGGAATGTAAAGTCGTATTTGATTTCATGATACCTTTTCGTTTGTTCATTTTTTACGAGTTACTGGTCCAATTCGATTGGAATCGAGCCAACGAAAAGTGGTTTTTGATTCCATGATAACTTCAGGTTTGTTCGTTTTTGGCGAATTGTTAGTCAAATTCGATTGGAATCGAGCCAATGAAAAGTGAATTTTGATTTCATGATAACATCGGGATTGCTCATTTTTGGCGAATTGCTAGTCTAATTCGATTGAAATCGATCCAATGAAAAGTGATTTTTGATTTTACTATAACATAGGGTTTGTTCGTTTTTTGTGAGCTGCTAGTCTAATTTGATTGGAATCGAGCCAATGAAAAGTGGTTTTTCATTTCTTAATAACTTCGGGTGGGTTCATTTTTGCCGAATTACAAGTCTAATTCGATTGGAATCGAGCGAATGAAAAGAGGGTTTTGATTTCATGATAACTTCGGGTTTGTTCATTTTTGGTGAAAAGCTAGTCTAATTCGATTGGAATCGAGCCAATGAAAAGTGGTTTTTCATTTCATGATAGCTTAGGATTTGTGCATTCTCGGTGACTCGCTAGTCTAATTTGTTTGGAATCGAGCGAATGTAGAGTGGTATTTGATTTCATGATAACTTTCAGTTTATTTGTTTTTGGCGAGTTGCTAGTCCAATTCGATTGGAATCAAGCCAATGAAAAGTGGTTTTTGATTTCATGCTAACTTCGGTTTGTTGATTTTTTTGCGAATTACTAGTCTAATTCGATTGGAATTGAGCCAATGAGAAGTAGTTTTTTGATTTCGTGAAAACTTCGTGTTTGTTTGCTTCTGGCGAATTGCTAGTTTAATTCGATTGGAATCAAGCCAATGAAAGGAGGATTTTGATTTCATGATAACTTCGGGTTTGTTCGTTTTTGGCGAAGAGCTAGACTAATTCGATTGGAATTGAGCCAATGAGAAGTGGTTTTTGATTTCATGATAACTTCGGGTTTGTTCATTTTTTGCGAATTGCTAGTCTAATTCGATTGGTATCGATACAATGAAAAGTGGTTTTTGATTTCAAGATAACTTCGGGTTTGTTCATTTTTTGCGAATTGCTAGTCTAATTCGATTGGAATCGAGCCAATGAAAAGTGGTTTTTGATTTCTTAGTAACTTCGGGTGTGTTCATTTTTGCCGAATTGCAAGTCTAATTCGATTGGATTCGAGCCAATGAAAGTAGGATTTTGATTTCATGATAACTTCAAGCTTGTTCTTTTTGCCGAATTACAAGTCCAATTCGATTGTAATCGAGCAAATGAAAAGTGGTTTTCGATTTCATGATAACTTCATGTTCATTCATTTTTTGCGAAATGCTAGTCTAATTCGATTGCAGTCAAGCCAATAAAAAGTGATTTTTGATTTCATGATAACTTCGGGTTTGTTCCTTTTTGGCGAATTTCTAGTCTAATTCGATTGGAATCGATCCAATGAAAAGTGGTTTTTGATTTCAAGATAACTTCGAGTTTGTTCTTTTTTTTTTTGGGAATTGCTTGTCTAATTCGATTGTAATCTAGCCATTGAAAAGTGGTTTTTGATTTCTTAATAACTTCGGGTGTTTTCATTTTTGCTGAATTGCAAGTCTAATTCGATTGGATTTAAGCCAATGAAAGGAGGGTTTTGATTTCATGATATCTTCGGGTTTGTTCATTTTTGGCGAATAGCTAGTCTAATTCGATTGGAATCGAGCCAACGAAAAGTTCTTTTTGATTTCATGATAACTTCGGGTTTGTTCATTTTTAACGAATGGCTAGTCTAATTCAATTGGAATCACAGCAATGAAAAGTGAATTTTGATTTCATGATAACTTCGGGTTTGTTCTTTTTTGGCGAATTGCTAGTCTAATTCGATTGGAATCGATCGAATGAAAAGTGGTTTTTGATTTCACGATAACATCGGGTTTGTTAATTTTTTGTGAGTTGCTAGTCTAATTCTATTGGAATCGAACCAATGAAATGTGGTTTTTGATTTCTTAATAACTTCGGGTGTGTTCATTTTTGCCGAATTACAAGTCTAATTCGATTGGAATCGAGCGAATGAAAAGAGGGTTTTGATTTGATGATAACTTCGGGTTTGTTCATTTTTTGCGAATAGCTAGTCTAATTCGATTGGAATCGAGCCAACGAAAAGTGGTTTTTATTTCATGATAACTTCGGGTTTGTTCATTTTTTGCGAATTGCTAGTGTAATTCGATTGGAATCGACCGAATGAAATGTGGTTTTTGATTTCTTAATAACTTCGGGTGTGTTCATTTTTGCCGAATTGCAAGTCTAATTCGATTGGAATCGATCCAATGAAAATTAGTTTTTGATTTCATGATAGCATCGGGTTTGTTCGTTTTTTGTGAGTTGCTAGTCTAATTCGATTGGAATCGTGCCAATGAAAAGTGGTTTTTGATTTCTTAATAACTTCGGGTGTGTTCATTTTTGGCGACTTGCTTGTCTAATTCGATTGGAATCGATCGAATGGAAAGTGGTTTTTGATTTCTTATTAACTTCGGGTGTGTTCATTTTTGCCGAATTGCGAGTCTAATTCGTTTGGAATCGAGCGTATGAAAAGAGGGTTTTGATTTCATGACAACTTCGGGTTTGTTCATTTTGGCGAATAGCAAGTCTAATTCTATTGGAATTGAGCCAATGAAAAGTGGCTTTTAATTTCATGATAACCTCGAGTTTGTTCATTTTTTTGGCGAATTTCTAGACTAATTCGATTGGAATCGAGCCAATGAAAAGTGGTTTTTGATTTCATGATAGCTTAGGATTTGTGCGTTCTCGGTGAATCGCTAGTCTAATTTCTTTGGAATCGAGCGAATGTAGAGTGGTATTTGATTTCATGATAACTTTCAGTTTGTTCGTTTTTGGCGAGTTACTGGTCCAATTCGATTGGAATCGAGCCAATGGAAAGTGGTTTTTGATTTCATGCTAACTTCGGTTTGTTTATTTTTTTGCGTATTGCTAGTCTAATTCGATTGGAATCGAGCCAATTAGAAATGGTTTTTTGATTTCGTGAAAACTTCGTGTTTGTTCGCTTCTGGCGAATTGCTAGTTTAATTCGGTTGGAATCAAGCCAATGAAAGGAGGATTTTGATTTCACGATAACATCGGGTTTGTTCCTTTTTGGCGAAGAGCTAGTCTAATTCGATTGGAATCGAGCCAATGAGAAGTGGTTTTTGATTTCATGATAACTTCGGGTTTGTTCATTTTTTGCGAATTGCTAGTCTAATTCGATTGGAATCGATACAATGAAAAGTGGTTTTTGATTTCAAGATAACTTCGGGGTTTGTTCATTTTTTGCGAATTGCTAGTGTAATTCGATTGGAATTGACCGAATGAATTGTGGTTTTTGATTTCTTAATAACTTCGGGTTTGTTCATTTTTGCCTAATTGCAAGTCTAATTCGATTGGAATCGAGCCAATGAAAGGAGGTCTTGACTTCATGATAACTTCGGGTTTGTTCGTTTTTTGGCGAATAGCTAGTCTAATTCAATTGGAATCGAGCCAATGAAAAGAGGTTTTTGGTTTCATGATAACTTCGAGTTTGTTCATTTTTTGCGACTTGCTTGTCTAATTCGATTGGAATCGATCCAATGGAAAGTGGTTCTTGATTTCGTATTAACTTCGGGTGTGTTCATTTTTGCCGAATTACGAGTCTAATTCCATTGGAATCGAGCGAATGAAAAGAGGGTTTTGATTTCATGACAACTTCGGGTTTGTTCATTTTTTCCGAATTACAAGTCTAATTCGATTGGAATCAAGCGAATGAAAAGAGGGTTTTGATTTCATGATAACTTCGGGTTTGTTCATTTTTGGCGAATAGCTAGTCCAATTCGATTGGAATCGAGCCAATGAAAAGTGGTTTTTGATTTCATGATAGCTTAGGATTTGTGTGTTCTCGGTGAATCACTAGTCTAATTTGTTTAAAATTGAGCGAATGTAGAGTGGTATTTTATTTCATGATAACTTTCAGTTTGTTCGTTTTTGGCGAGTTGCTGGTCCAATTCGATTGGAATCAAGCCAATGGAAAGTGGTTTTTGGTTTCATGCTAACTTCGGTTTGTTGATTTTTTTGCGAATTGCTAGTCTAATTTGATTGGAATCGAGCTAATGAGAAGTGGTCTTTCGATTTCGTGAAAACTTCGTGTTTGTTCACTTCTGGCGAATTGCTAGTTTAATTCGATTGGAATCAAGCCAATGAAAGGAGGATTTTGATTTCATGATAACTTCGGGTTTGTTCATTTTTGGCGAAGAGCTAGTCTAATTCGATTGGAATGGAGCCAATGAAAAGTGGTTTTTGATTTCATGATAGCTTAGGATTTGTGTGTTCTCGGTGAATCGCTAGTCTAATTTTTTTAGAATTGAGCGAATGTAGAGTGGTATTTGATTTCATGATAACTTTCAGTTTGTTCGTTTTTGGCGAGTTACTGGTCCAATTCGATTGGAATCGAGCCAATGGAAAGTGGTTTTTGGTTTCATGCTAACTTCGGTTTGTTGATTTTTCTGCGAATTGCTAGTCTAATTCGATTGGAATCGAGCCAATGGGAAGTGGTTTTTTGATTTCGTGAAAACTTCGTGTTTGTTCGCTTCTGGCGAATTGCTAGTTTAATTCGATTGGAATCAAGCCAATGAAAGGAGGATTTTGATTTCATGATAACTTCGGGTTTG
>NW_019245376.1:0-1505 GCF_002742605.1 Olea europaea var. sylvestris | reverse complement strand
CTCATATATTAAATCACTAACTACCACATATAAAGTATGTAGAGCAACTGTGACAGTGAGTGATTGCAAATAACATTATTTGAAAAATAGCCAATTTCAATAAAATTGTCTACTGTGTAGCCATTATAATTATTATTTTCAATTAGAATTAAGTCATCATTATCCCCTATTTTCGGACAAGAAAATTAATTTCTGACAATCATTTTATATCACATTTTAGATTATTCAACAATATCTTGTCAGTTAGTACAATGCTTTCATTTTTCGTCTCAAAATCTTGTTGGGCTTCCTAAGGGTAGCTGTATAGGATGGCGAAATTATCCTATTTGGTCCCGTCCCATTTGGAAATCGAGAAGGGGACCTACTATTAGTTTTTATTTTGTGATATAATATAAATTGTATTTAAAAAAAATAAAAAAGATATTAATATTTCTTTTTTAAAAAAATAAACAAGCTAAGCATTTTTTTGTAATAAATTAATTTTGGAATAATATTCTTTTCTGCACCAGTACTTCTGATGTGTGAAGACATGGTGATTGTATAAAAGTATGGTCCGACTACGTTTGTGAATTATAGCTTTATATTCTTTCAAAGCATGTATAAATTATTCACAAACAAATACTCTATTCTTATGTACATTGAAATCACAAACGTAGGTATGATATATCCACCCTCTTTATCAACTTCTATAATAATGGTCCTATCCATATAATTGCTTTATCAATGTTATATATTTGCAAGTGATTTATTGACATCGGTGTTTGGATTTCAAGTTACCATGTTAAAAGGTTATGAAGACTAGCCGAAGTGCTTATATGTGGGTCATAATTATAATCTTTAATCAATATGAAATAATGAAATAATACCTTTAACATGTTCAATAAGATGATGATGATGATGATGATGATGATGATATATATATATATATATAATTTGATAATTCGTTTGAGCTTTTAAACGGACGGAATGACTCATTTGAGGAGATTTTGATTAGAATTGATCTTTTGCACGCAGTGAACAGGACAAAATATTTTACTGTTGATGTGATTAGAGAACCTTGACCATGTTAGTAGTGAGAAATTTTAAACTATGTTTTTGATACCTCATTGGGTTATTATAGAAGTGAAAAAATGTATCAGACCTTGTAGTAGGTATGCCCTCTGTTGCAATCGGGGTTGTACATGCTGCATTATTTACAATACTTCTGATTAGTGCTTAAAATTCAAATTTGGGATCCGCAATATTTTATGTTTCACAATTTAAATCGTGTTTTCAAAATAACAAAAAAATATTAATAATTAAATAAATAAATACATGATATTTAGAATGGGATCATACAAAGAGCTATGTTGATTAGAAGGTGTGATTATTTTAAAAGGGGCATGATCATCATTTGATAAGATCTATACTATACCATTTAATGTGAAAAAGTATAGTCTATATTAAAAGATGGCACCATTCAAAAAGTCATTTGAAAATCAATGAATATCTTTAATTCATTTTTT
>NW_019245375.1:0-1505 GCF_002742605.1 Olea europaea var. sylvestris | reverse complement strand
TCGGAAACAAAAATCGCGCCACGGGCTATTTCGTCATTTTTCGCGACAGTGCCGGAATGGGCTAAAATTTGACAGGTTTATCGTAAACAAAAATCGCGCCGGGGGCAATTTAGTCATTTTTCGCGACGGTGTCTAAATGGGCTAAAATTTGACAGGTTGATCGAAAACAAAAATCGTGCCAAGGTCAATTTTTTCATTTTTCGCAACGGTGTTGGAATGGGCTCAAATTTGACGGGTTGATCGGAAACAAAAATCGCGCCGGGGGCAATTTAGTCATTCTTCGCGACGGTGTCGAAATGGGCTAAAATTTGACCGGTTTATCGGAAACAAAAATCGCGTCGGGGGCAATTTCTTCATTTTTCGCGACGGTGTCGGAATGGGCTAAAATTTGACAGGTTGATCGGAAACAAAAATCGCGCCGGGGGCAATTTAGTCATTCTTCGCGACGGTGTCGGAATGGGCTAAAATTTGACAGGTTGATCGGAAACAAAAATCGCGCCGGGGGCAATTTTTTCATTTTTCGCGGCGGTGTTGGAATGGCCTCAAATTTGACTGGTTGATCAAAAACAAAAATCGCGCCGGGGGCAATTTCGTCATTCTTCGCGACGGTGTCGAAAGGGGCTAAAATTTTACCGGTTTATCGGAAACAAAAATCGCGTCGGGGGCAATTTCGTCATTTTTCGCGACGGTGTCGGAGTGGGCTAAAATTTGACAGGTTGATCGGAAACAAAAATCGCGCCTAGAGCAATTTCGTCATTTTTTGCGACGGTGTCGGAGTGGGCTAAAATTTGACAGGTTGATCGGAAACAAAAATCGCGCCGAGAGCAATTTCGTCATTTTTCGCGACGGTGTCGGAATGGGCTAAAATTTGACTGGTTGATCGGAAACAAAAATCGTGCCGAGAGCAATTTCGTCATTTTTCGCGACGGTGTCTGACTGGGCTAAAATTTGACAGGTTGATCGGAAACAAAAATCGCGCCAGGGGCTGTTTCGTCATTTTTCGCGACGGCACCGGAATCGGTTAAAATTTGACTGGTTGATCGAAAACAAAAATCGCGTCGGGGGCAATTTCGTCATTCTTCGCGACGGTGTCGAAAGGGGCTAAAATTTTACCGGTTTATCGGAAACAAAAAACGCGCCGGGGGCAATTTCGTCATTTTTCGCGACGGTGTCGGAGTGGGCTAAAATTTGACAGGTTGATCGGAAACAAAAATCGCGCCTAGAGCAATTTCGTCATTTTTTGCGACGGTGTCGGAGTGGGCTAAAATTTGACAGGTTGATCGGAAACAAAAATCGCGCCGAGAGCAATTTCGTCATTTTTCGCGACGGTGTCTGACTGGGCTAAAATTTGACAGGTTGATCGGAAACAAAAATCGCGCCAGGGGCTGTTTCGTCATTTTTCGCGACGGCACCGGAATCGGTTAAAATTTGACTGGTTGATCGAAAACAAAAATCGCGTCGGGGGCAATTTCGTCATTCTTCGTGACGGTGTCGAAATGGGCTAA
>NW_019245374.1:0-1505 GCF_002742605.1 Olea europaea var. sylvestris | reverse complement strand
GACTGATTGAGGGGAAACAAAAATCGCGCCAGGGCAATTTCGTCATTTTTTGCGACGTTGTCGGAATCGGCTAAAATTTGACTTGATGATCGGAAACAAAAATCGCGCCGGGGGCAATTTCGTCATTTTTCGGGATGGTGTCGAAATGGGCTAAAATTTGACAGGTTTATCGGAAACAAAAATCGTGCCAGGGGCAATTTCGTCATTTTTTGCGACGGTGTCGGAATGGGCTCATATTTGACAGGTTGATCGGAAACAAAAATCGCGCCAGGGGCAATTTCGTCATTTTTTGCGACGGTGTCGGAATGGGCTCATATTTGACAGGTTGATCGGAAACAAAAATCGCGCCAGGGGCAATTTCGTCATTTTTCACGATGGTGTTGCAATCGGCTAAAATTTGACAGGTTGATCGGAAACAAAAATTGCGCCAGGGGCAATTTCGTCATTTTTCGCGACGGTGTCGAAATGGGCTAAAATTTGGCAGGTTGATCGGAAGCAGAAACCGCGCCTGGGGCTATTTCGTCATTTTTCGCGACGGGGTCGAAATGGGCTAAAATTTGGCAGGTTGATCGGAAGCAGAAACCGCGCCTGGGGCTATTTCGTCATTTTTCGCGACGGGGTCGAAATGGGCTAAAATTTGGCAGGTTGATCGGAAGCAGAAACCGCGCCTGGGGCTATTTCGTCATTTTTCGCGACGGGGTCGAAATGGGCTAAAATTTGGCAGGTTGATCGGAAGCAGAAACCGCGCCTGGGGCTATTTCGTCATTTTTCGCGACGGGGTCGAAATGGGCTAAAATTTGGCAGGTTGATCGGAAGCAGAAACCGCGCCTGGGGCTATTTCGTCATTTTTCGCGACGGAGCCGAATGGGCTAAAATTCGACAGGTTTATCGGAAACAAAAATCGTGCCAGGGGCAATTTCGTCATTTTTTGCGACGGTGTCGGAATGGGCTCATATTTGTCTGGTTGATCGGAAACAAAATCAGGCCAGGGGCAATTTCTTCATTTTTCGCGACGGTGTCTAAATGGGATAAAATTTGACAGGTTGACCGGAAACAAAAATCGCGGCAGGGCCATTTCGTCATTTTTCGCGACGGTGTCGAAATGGGCTAAAATCTGACAGGTTGATCGGAAACAAAAACCGCTCCAGGGGCAATTTAGTCATTTTTCGCGACGGATCCGAATGAGCTAAAATTTGACAGGTTGATCGGAAACAAAAATCGCGCCAGGGGCAATTTCGTCATTTTTCGCGACGGTGTCGGAATTGGCAAAAATTTGACAGGTTGATCGGAAATAAAAACCGTGCCAGGGGCAATTTCGTCATTTTTCACGATGGTGTCGAAATGGGCTAAAATTTGATAGGTTTATCGGAAACAAAAATCGTGCCAGGGGCAATTTCGTCATTTTTTGGGACGGTGTCGGAATGGCTAAAATTTGACAGGTTGATCGGAAACAAAAATCGCGCCAGGGGCAATTTCGTCATTTTTCGCGACGGTGTCGGAATGGG
>NW_019245373.1:0-1506 GCF_002742605.1 Olea europaea var. sylvestris | reverse complement strand
CAAATTTTAGCCGATTCCGAGACCGTCGCGAAAAATGACGAAATTGCCCCCGGCTCGATTTTTGTTCCCGATCAACCAGTCAAATTTTGCCCATTCCGACACCGTCGCAAAAAATGACGAAATTGCCCTGGCGCGATTTTTGTTTCCCCTCAATCAGTCAAATTTTAGCCGATTCCGACACCGTCGCAAAAAATGACGAAATTGCCCCCGGCGCGATTTTTGTTTTCGATCAACCAGTCAAATTTTAGCCGTTTCCGACACCTTTGCGAAAAATGACGAAATTGCTCCCGGCGCGATTTTTGTTTCCGATCAACCAGTCAAATTTTAGCCGATTCCGACACCGTCTTGAAAAATGACGAAATTGCTCCCGGCGCGATTTTTGTTTCCGATCAATTAGTCAAATTTTAGCCGATTCCGACACCGTCTTGAAAAATGACGAAATTGCTCCCGGCGCGATTTTTGTTTCCGATCAATTAGTCAAATTTTAGCCGATTCCGACACCGTCTTGAAAAATGACGAAATTGCTCCCGGCGCGATTTTTGTTTCCGATCAATTAGTCAAATTTTAGCCGATTCCGACACCGTCTTGAAAAATGACGAAATTGCTCCCGGCGCGATTTTTGTTTCCGATCAATTAGTCAAATTTTAGCCGATTCCGACACCGTCTTGAAAAATGACGAAATTGCTCCCGGCGCGATTTTTGTTTCCGATCAATTAGTCAAATTTTAGCCGATTCCGACACCGTCTTGAAAAATGACGAAATTGCTCCCGGCGCGATTTTTGTTTCCGATCAATTAGTCAAATTTTAGCCGATTCCGACACCGTCGCAAAAAATGACGAAATTGCCCCCGCCGCGATTTTTGTTTCCGATCAATCAGTCAAATTTGAGCCGATTCCGACACCGTCGCGAAAAATGACGAAATTGCCCCCTGCGCGATTTTTCTTTCCGATCAATTAGTCAAATTTTAGCCGATTCCCACACCGTCGCGAAAAATGACAAAATTGCCCCAGACGCGATTTTTGTTTTCGATCAACCAGTCAAATTTTAGCCGATTCCGACCCCGTCTTGAAAAATGACGAAATTGCCCCCGCCGCGATTTTTGTTTCCGATCAACCAGTCAAATTTTAGCCGATTCCGACCCCGTCTTGAAAAATGACGAAATTGCCCCCGCCGCGATTTTTGTTTCCGATCAACCAGTCAAATTTTAGCCGATTCCGACCCCGTCTTGAAAAATGACGAAATTGCCCCCGCCGCGATTTTTGTTTCCGATCAACCAGTCAAATTTTAGCCGATTCCGACCCCGTCTTGAAAAATGACGAAATTGCCCCCGCCGCGATTTTTGTTTCCGATCAATTAGTCAAATTTTAGCCGATTCCGACACCGTCGCGAAAAATGACGAAATCTCCCCCGGCGCGATTTTTTCTTCCCATCAATCAGTCAAATTTGAGCCGATTCCGACACCGTCGCGAAAAATGACGAAATTGCCCCAGGCGCGATTTTTGTTTT
>NW_019245372.1:530-1506 GCF_002742605.1 Olea europaea var. sylvestris | reverse complement strand
CGGAATGAGCTAAAATTTGACAGGTAGATCGGAAACAAAAACCGCGCCGGGGGAATTTCGTCATCTTTCGCAACTGTGTCGGAATGGGCTAAAATTTGACAGGTAGATCGGAAACAAAAACCGCGCCGGTGCAATATCGTCATTTTTCGCGACTGTGTCGGAATGGGCTTAAATTTGGCAGGTTGATCGGAAATAAAAATTGCGCCGGGGGTAATTTCGTCATTTTTCGCGACTGTGTCGAAATGGGCTAAAATTTGACCGGTTGCTCGGAAATAAAAATCGCGCCGGGGGCAATTTCGTCATTTTACCCCACTGTTTCGGAATGGGCTTAAATTTGGCCGATAGATCGGAGACAAAAACCGCGCCGGGGGAATTTCGTCATATTTAGCGACTGTGTCGGAATGGGCATAAATTTGGCAGGTTGATCGGAAACAAAAATCGCGTCGTGGGCAATTTCGTCATTTTTCGCGACAGTGTCGGAATTGGCTAAAATTTGACTGGTAGATCGGAAACAAAAATCATGCCTGGGCAATTTGGTCATTTTTCGCAACTGTGTCGGAATGGGCTTAAATTTGGCAGGTTGATCAGAAATAAAAGTCGCGCCGGGGGTAATTTCGTCATTTTTCTCGACTGTGTCGAAATGGGATAAAATTTGACTGGTTGATCGGAAATAAAAATCGCGCCGGAGGAAATATCGTCATTTTACGCG
The DNA here is from genome assembly GCF_002742605.1 of Olea europaea var. sylvestris. Taxonomy (NCBI): domain Eukaryota; kingdom Viridiplantae; phylum Streptophyta; class Magnoliopsida; order Lamiales; family Oleaceae; genus Olea; species Olea europaea. The sequence continues at coordinate 797 of NW_019245372.1, read as the reverse complement.
ATTGTGTCGGAATGGGCTTAAATTTCGCAAGTTGATCGGAAATAAAAATCGCGCCGGGGGCAATTTCGTCATTTTTCGCGGCTGTGTCGGAATGAGTTAAAATTTGACTGATAGATCGGAAACAAAAATCGCGCCGGGGGAATATCGTCATTTTTAGCGACTGTGTCGGAATGGGCATAAATTTGGCAGGTTGATCGGAAATAAAAATCGCGCCGAGGGCAATTTCGTCATTTTACGCGACTGTTTCGGAATGGGCTTAAATTTGGC
>NW_019245372.1:0-217 GCF_002742605.1 Olea europaea var. sylvestris | reverse complement strand
TCGTCATTTTTCGCGACTGTGTCGGAATGGGCTTAAATTTGGCAGGTTGATCGGAAATAAAAATCGCGCCGGGGACAATTTCGTCATTTTTCGCGACTGTGTCGGAATGAGCTAAAATTTCACAGTTAGATTGGAAACAAAAACCGTACCGGGGCAATTTCGTCATTTTACGCGACTGTTTCGGAATGGGCATAAATTTGGCAGGTTGATCGGAAAT
>NW_019245371.1:0-1506 GCF_002742605.1 Olea europaea var. sylvestris | reverse complement strand
CGTTTCCGATCGACCTATCAAATTTTAGCCCATTTCGACACCGTCGCGAAAAATGACGAAATTTTCCCCGGCGGGATTTTTGTTTCCGATCGACCTGTCAAATTTTAGCCTTTTTCGACACGGTCGCGAAAAATGACGAAATTGTCCCCGGCGCAATTTTTGTTTCCCATCGACCTGCCAAATTTTAGCCCATTTCGACACGGTCGCGAAAAATGACGAAATTGCCCCTGGCGCGATTTTTGCTTCCGATCGACCTGTAAAATTTTAGCCCATTACGACACAGTCCCGAAAAATGACGAAAGTGCCCCCGGCACGGTTTTTGTTTCTGATCGACCTGTAAAATTTTAGCCCATTTCGACACAGTCGCGAAAAATGACGAAAATGGCCCCGGCGCGGTTTTTGTTTCCGATCGACCGGTCAAAATTTTAGCACATATCGACGCCGTCGCGAAAAATGATGAAATTGCCACCGGCGCGATTTTCGTTTTCGATCGACCTGTCAAATTTTAGCCCATTCCGACACCGTCGCGAAAAATGACGAAATTTACCTCGGCGGGATTTTTGTTTCCGATCGACCTGTCAAATTTTAGCCCATTTCGACACCGTCGCGAAAAATGACGAAATTGCCCCTGGCGCGGTTTTTGTTTCCGGTCGACCTGTAAAATTTTAGCCCATTTCGACACAGTCGCGAAAAATGACGAAAATGCCCCCTACGCGATTTTCGTTTCCGATCGACCGGTCAAAGTTTTAGCACATATCGACGCCGTCGCGAAAAATGACGAAATTACCCCCGGCGCGGTTTTCATTTCCGATCCACCTGTCAAATTTTAGCTCATTACGACACCGTCGCAAAAAATGACGAAATTGCCCCCGGCGCAATTTTCCTTTCCGATCGACCTGTCGAATTTTAGCCCATTCCGACACCGTCGCAAAAAATGACGAAATTGCCCCTGGCGCGGTTTTTGTTTCCGGTCGACCTGTAAAATTTTAGCCCATTTCGACACAGTCACGAAAAATGACGAAATTGCCCCCGGCGCGATTTTCGTTTCCGATCGACCTGTCAAATTTTAGCCCATTCCGACATCGTCGCGAAAAATGACGAAATTGCCCCCGGCGCGATTTTTGTTTCCGATCGACCTGTAAAATTTCAGCCCATTCGATACCGTCACGAAAAATGACGAAATTGGCCCCGGTGCGATTTTTGTTTCCGATAAATCTGTAAAATTTTAGCCCATTTCGACAAAGTCGCGAAAAATGATGAAAATGCCCCCGGCGCGGTTTTTGTTTCCGATCGACCTGTAAAAGTTTAGCCCATTTCGACACAGTCGCGAAAAATGACGAAAATGCCCCCGGCGCGGTTTTTGTTTCCGATCGACCGGTCAAAATTTTAGCACATATCGACACCGCCGCGAAAAATGACGAAATTGCCACCAGCGCGATTTCCGTTTCCGATCGACCTGTCAAATTTTAGCCCATTCCGACACCGTCGCGAAAAATGACGAAATTG
>NW_019245370.1:0-1506 GCF_002742605.1 Olea europaea var. sylvestris | reverse complement strand
CCGACACAGTCGAGAAAAATGACGAAATTGCCCCGGCGCGATTTTTGTTTCCGATCAACAAGTCAAATTTTAGCCAATTCCGATACAGCCGCAAAAAATGACGAAATTACACGCGGCGGGATTTTTGTTCCCGATCAACCTGTCAAATTTGAGCCCATTCCGACACAGTCGAGAAAAATGACGAAATAGGCGCCGGCGCGATTTTTATTTCCGATCAAACTCCCAAATTTCAGCCAATTCCGACACAGTCGAGAAAAAATGACGAAATTGCCCCCGCGAGCGATTTTTGTTTCTGATCAACCAGTTAAATTTTAGCCAATTCCGACGGAGTCGCGAAAAATGACGAAATTACACCCGGCGCGATTTTTGTTCTCAATCAACCTGTCAAATTTGAGCCCATTCCGACACAGTCGAGAAAAATGACGAAATAGGCGCCGGTGCGATTTTTATTTCCGATCAAACTGCCAAATTTCAGCCAATTCCGACACAGTCGAGAAAAATGACGAAATTGCCCACGACGCGATTTTTTTTCCGAACAGTCGGTTAAATTTTAGCCAGTTCCGTCACAGTCGCGAAAAATGACGGAATTACACCCTGCGCGATTTTAGTTCCCGATCAACCTGTCAAATTTGAGCCCATTCTGACACAGTCGAGAAAAATGACGAAATTGCCGTCAGCGCGATTTTTATTTCCGATCAAACTACCAAATTTCAGCCAATTCCGACACAGTCGAGAAAAATGACGAAATTGCCCCCGGCGTGGTTTTTGTTTTCGATCAACTAGTCAAATTTTAGCCAATTCCGACACAGTCGAGAAAAATAACGAAATTACACCCGGCGCGGTTTTTGTTCCCGATAAACCTGTCAAATTTGAGCCCATTCCGATAAAGTCGAGAAAAATGACGAAATTGCCGCTGGCGCGATTTTTATTTTCGATCAAACCGCCAAATTTCAGAGAATTCCGACACAGTCGAGAAAAATGACGAAATTGCCCCTCCGCGGTTTTTGTTTCCGATCGACCAGTTAAATTTTAGCCAATTCCGACACAGTCGCGAAAAATGACGAAATTGCCCCGGCGCAGTTTTTGTTTCCGATCAACCTGTCAAATTTGACCCCATTCCGACAGAGTCGAGAAAAATGACAAAATTACCCCCGGCGCGATTTTTATTTCAGATCAAACTGCCAAATTTCAGCCAATTCCGACCCAGTCGAGAAAAATGACGAAATTGCTCCCGGCGCGATTTTTGTTTCCAGTCAACAAGTCAAATTTTAGCCAGTTCCGACACTGTCACAAAAAATGACGAAATTACACCCGGTGCGATTTTTGTTCCCGATCAACCTGTCAAATTTGAGACCATTCCGACACAGTCGCGAAAAAAGACGAAATTGCCCCCGGCCCGATTTTCGTTTCCGACCAACCAGTCAAATTTTAGCCCATTCCGACACCGTCGCGAAAAATGACGAAATTGCCCCCAGCACGATTTTTGTTTCCGATCAACTTGTCAAA
>NW_019245369.1:0-1506 GCF_002742605.1 Olea europaea var. sylvestris | reverse complement strand
CAAGTGGCAGAACAAGAAAGCTAATGGCGGAGCCAATGCCAACAAGAGTATTGTGCCAGTTATAGAGCCATGTCCTAAGTGTGGAAAGACGCATCGTGGCGTGTGTTTGCAAGGGAAGAATGTTTGTTTCAGATGTGGCAAGCCAGGGCATATTTTTAAGGATTGTCCCACATTTACCCCGAAGAAGGATGATAACAATAAACAGAACCAGAAAAGGAAAGCACGAGTTTTTGCAATGACTCAGAAAGATGCAGAGGAAAACTCGAACGTCATAGTAGGTACTTTATTGATAGCCAATATGCCTGCTTATGTATTGTTTGATTCAGGAGCCACACACTCTTTTGTGTCGGCAACTTTTATGGCTAAATCTAGTATTACCTGTGATAAGTCGGAAGGTACATTAGAGGTTAGTATTCCTTTAGGCAACCCTTTGAGTACTGATAGAATAGCCAAATCAGTAAGTATTGAAGTTGAGGGAAAACCAATGGAAGCGAACCTATACATGATAAAAATGAAGGATTTTGTTGTAATACTAGGCATGGATTGGTTGGGTTGTAATAACATCACCATCCGATGTAAGGAAAGGGAGGTATCATTTCAGAAACCAGGAGAGGAACCATTTTCGTTCCTTGGAATGAAGACGAAACCCTTTATTCGACTAGTATCGGCTTTACAAGCTAAGAAGATGTTGAGAAAAGAAACATGTCAAGGATATTTAGTAAACATCTCAGTAGGGAAACAGGAGACGATAAAGGTTGAAGACGTACCAATAGTACGGGAATTCGTGGATGTGTTTCCAGAAGATCTATCTGGTATTTCACCAGATAGGCAAGTGGAATTCACCATAGACCTAATTCTCGGAGCGGCACTAGTATCAAAAGCCCCATATCGAATGGCCCGAAGGAACTACAAAAGTTAAAGAAGCAGTTGCAAGAACTCCTAGATATGGGCTTTATACGGCCAAGTGTATCTCCATGGGGTGCGCCGGTGTTGTTCGTGAAGAAAAAGGATGGAAGCATGAGGATATGCATCAATTATAGGGAGTTAAATCAATTAACTATCAAGAAGAAGTACCCCACTCCCGAGAATCGATGATCTGTTAGATCAACTGAAAGGAGCTAAGGTATTTTCCAAGATTGACTTACGATCGGAATACCATCAATTGAAAGTAAAGTCAAAAGATATACCCAAGACAACTTTCAGAACTCGTTATGGACACTACGAGTTTACAGTGATGCCGTTTGGGCTAACCAATACACCTACAATGTTCATGGACCTGATGAATCATGTATTTCATCAGTACTTGGATAAATTTGTCATAGTCTTCATTGATGACGTTCTGATATATTTCAAGAGTAAGGAACAACATGAAGAGCACCTAAGAATAGCATTAGAGGTATTACGCAAGGAGAAGCTGTATGCTAAATTCAAGAAGTGTGAGTTCTGACTTGAACGAGTTGGATTTCTTGGACATATAGTCACTGCCCAAGGGATTGAGGTAGATCC
>NW_019245368.1:0-1506 GCF_002742605.1 Olea europaea var. sylvestris | reverse complement strand
GAGAATAGAGAAAACTCAATAAACTTTTGTGTGTATTATTGAAAACCAAAGTCCTATATTTATAGGTAAGAATCAGGGATACAATGGTAATAATTTCTAGGGTTATAGGGGTACAAATATTATTCACCAATAAACTTTAATGGACTTTCTATTTACAACAAAGTATTTCATACTTAAATGAGTATATTTTCTTTACATTTCACCCCGTAAAATCTAAGTGAACTTTTTAAAATATTTTTTTCTTAAAAAGCATTTACATGAGTTTCTTTATTCATGCTATATACGATTCTGTAAAATTTAGTATAAACGGTTTAGTTTTCGTTTAGCAAATTTATAAATAATTTATTAAGTAAAATCGTAAGATTAATATTAATCAATTTCTTGAAATTTATAGATAAGTAATTATGAAAATGATATTGAAATTTAGAGGGTGTTTGAAAGTCATTTTTTTTAATGTAAAAATGTATTTTAGAATAGTAACTTGAAGGGAAGTGTGTGGTTGAAAATAAGGAAAATATTTTGATTTATGTATAATATTATTTTAATAAAGAATGTGTAGTTGAAAAAGAAGATAGACAAAAATACATTTTGAAAAAAATGTACACCAAACGAGGGCTTAATTTTTGCCTTTGATCGTATTTATAAATCATTTATAAATTTTCTTGTCGAATAGAGACTTATAATATAATATATAAAATAGGTTAAAATGAATGGTAAATGAGAAAGCACCCCATTATTTCATATTATAATTTTTTTCTTTGTTTTTTAAATTACAATATCATTTATAAAATAGTATTACACGTAAATTAAAAATTATTTTTTTAACTATATATTTTTTTAAAAATATTATTCAAAAAATTATAATATCAAATAATGTGAATCAAATGGGCTAAATAACGAGAGTTTAAAAGTATAATTTAAAATGTATATCTTGCGTCTTTTTACCTCATGGCTCTAAACAGACCTTTAAAAATATTTTTGTCTTAAAAAAGAAGTACCAGTGGTGACCTGTCAAGGAAGGGTTAACTCTAGCCGTGATCTTTTTCATCGTCGACTCAGATCACTCACTCTGCGATCTTCTTAAAGATCCGATCCGAATTCTCCATCTCCGGACTCAGTAAGCTCAATTTCCCCACAAATTTTATTTCTTACTTTTTATATGTAAGATTTCAGGATAGAATGAAATGGGTTTTAGGGTTTTCCCTTAAATCATTGTATTTCCAGCACATGAATATTTGTGCGTTAGTTGTGTTGATATTGTCCAGATTACCTGCTTATGATTGTTTGTCTTCAAGTGCAATTAGAACAGAGCTTTAATTAATAATTATAGATGAAATTTTGAAGGTTTTTTCAATTTCAGGTTTTGGATTTGATCAGGGTTTGAATCGCTATGGTAAAGTTTCGTAACTAGCTTATATGATTTTCTGCGTCTTTTTCCCCTTTTCCCCGCTCTGCTACCCTGATTATTATTATTTAAAATCTTTATGATGGTTTTGAGCTTTTGCC
>NW_019245367.1:0-1506 GCF_002742605.1 Olea europaea var. sylvestris | reverse complement strand
GATTTTTTGACCGTTATTTTACTATTCAAGCCGTAATTTTTGAGTTCTTCTCTCACATGTGGACCCCACTTTTCTTCTAACGGTCAAAAAATCAATTCTCAAAATTCCTACCAAACGGGCCCTATAATAAATACAGTGCATTAATATCACATGGTGGCGGTCTTTTGCTATAATCAAGATCGACGGTAGCAAAATAATGACTTTGGGACCTTAATTTATAACCACTATAATGGCAAGGAATACTTATTCTAAATGTGACGTAGGACATAATAGGTATATTTGAAAAAGAGTTCTTGTAGAAATCAATCATCTTGATTTCGGATCGGTCCCATAAGACCATTTTGGAAGGAGAACGATGAGGGGAACAATACATATAGCTATGCTGTGATGTACGTTGAATTTTGACCATTTGAGTTCGTTTAGGCCTCGAAAACTGATTTTTAAAGTTTTAGCGCTATTTTTGTTAATTCGTTTATTTTCTTTTTTTGACAATTCTAGTTTGGTTAAACTTCTTTTTCATTACTTTTAATTGTTCTAAACTACGTTTCCATGTAAACCCTTATAAATAAGGGCTTAACTCATTTTTTTTTATCATCTTTTCATTAACAAGATTCTTGAGTTTATTTTCTTTATTATTTGGTGGATTCCAAATTGTTTGCTCTTAAGGTTTTCGCTTGAATTCCTTTCTTTCGCTGCATCAAAATGCCATAATTCTTTTGAGGGCTCCAGAATTTATCTTTGCTTTCTCAGTTGCCATCTTTCTAGGGAAATCACGATACTTGAATTCTTCGTGTACGTTATACCTATATAGATTGTCTAGAACCAGAAAATTATGTAGGTTTTTTGGACTTGTCGTAATTAGGAAACTGTGCAAAATATCGGTGTTTATTTGACCTGCTTCATCACAAGCTAGAAAACCCCATATTTATTATTCCAAGCAAACCACGACAATGCCATTTATGTCCACCTTTTTTCATGGAGCCCTACATGGACATTACTGCTTATTGAACAGAACGGGTGATACCAGGTCCCCTTGAGGTTAGAGTGGGATAAATATGCTATTGAACTACAATTTTTTCTTATTGTTTAAATTAATAAAGTTTCGCAAGTTTAAATGGGAAACTCATACTTGAGTATCAACTATCTGCTAGAAACATATTTAGTGCATGTTTGGAAGGTGTTATAGTCTAAGCTCATCAAACGTACTTTTTATCTACATCTAAAGGATTTGTTACTTATAATCAATTAAATTAAAATTTCATTATTTTCGAAACATGCACTTGATAGTTCGACAAAGATCTACCTTTATGCTATAAGTAACTTTGTGTGGAAAAAAATCCCATGGTCGTATAATTGTAAGACAAAGGATTCTCTATGCACATTCAGTAATTGATAACTCAACATCATGCATTCCCTTACTGGGGATTAATTATACCAAATGTGTGCTACAAATAACCTTTGCTGATTTTGGCTGTGAGAGGAGTATGGGGAAGAAGGAAAAAAAAA